>NC_140177.1:51895830-51905830 GCF_963971535.1 Notolepis coatsorum | reverse complement strand
AAGCATATAAAAAATTCAAAACGAGAGTATGTAAAAGCAGTGCCAGAGGTAGTATGATTACTCGAGTTTGGTTTTGGTTTGCTTTAAGCCATATCTTGAGTTAATGTTTAAAGGTGAGGTAATTAGTGCTCTCTCTTATTCTAGTAGTGGGTGGCTCTGACTGAGTGGACTGTTTGCCCAAACTTGCAATGTCTGTGTTGCACAACGCAGTCCCCTCTGGTTGCCCTGCTGCCGCTATCCTTCTGCATTATGACCCGGGTCAGTGGGGGAGGAGCAAGCACCATGTAAAACCTTAATAACAAGCAAAGCCCCTGCAATTTTTTTTTTAATTATCTAAATGAAATAACTTGTACTTTTGTATTATATGGCCATTTTGATAGCTATTGGGCTTCCGGGTCAAGTGTTTCTAGTGTCTTTTTGTAAAGGGACTCGATTGGTTTCAGAGTTGTCATGCTCGCTTGTGACCAGCTTGTGAAACAGTATGCTATGTGGGGAAAGATCAGAGCATGCATGAAGAGATTGGCTGCCTCTGTTGTTAGGTATGGTCTTATATGCCTAAACGTACTCTCTATATTACCTATGTGTTGCTGAGCTAACTCTAATTGTGTATTTTTTTTTAACAAGTAAGCCCTAATATTATAGCAGCCTATATCATCTTTAAAATGTGTAAAAGGTTAAATCATCCATTAAAGTCCTGTCCTATGCCTGTCCAACCAATGAAACTGATATTAAAATGCAGTTGTTTTGTCCTCTTTGTGTGTGTATGGTTGGAAGGTTGGGAGGATATAAACAGTTCAAATGGTATTCACTGGTATTTTGACAGAATAATACCTACAGCTTCTATACGGTATGTTCAATTTCACGTACCAGCCTGACGAGTCTGAGGAGCAAAACCAAAACCATTCTTGTTTATATATCATATTTCTGCTTTTTTTAATTTTCAGAGGAAAAATAGGCTTTTGACATCGTCTCCACAAAAGCCATTGATGGCTCTTGACAGAGCAGGAAGGCTACATCTAATTCTTCAAACAAGGAAGCAGAGGTAATGGGACAAGAAGAAGAGCCTGAATGGATCCTCATGGTCTCATAATGGCCGCTCTTGACATGGTAACACGGACAGATTGGAGGATGTTGATAGACATGCTAACGAGGGCTAACGAAGGCAGAACAAATATAAACATTCATGTCAGATAGGTGGTTTTTTATTTGATATATGCTCCACAATATGACTTTACTCTATTACTGGCCCTGAATAATAGCCTACATATATAGATAGACTATATATATATAGAAATTATTGCTCCATCCAAAGGCCATGCAAACAGGAAATATACACCTATTCAAACTTGTCCCAGGGGACAGGGAGTCAGACGTTACCCTCCTCTGCTTTAAGTCTGGAGAGTCTCTCTCTCTCTCTCTCTCTCTCTCTCTCTCTCTCTCTCTCTGATTGCTGAAGGCAATCATCACAGAATTAAATAAAAAAAAGAAAATAATAAAAGAAAAAGCAGACTCAGCTATATCAACTCTGCTGTAGTGTATACTGTAGCTATAAACCACCCACATTTTCTACTCTAGCTAAGTAATAACAATCACAGTCTGTGATTACCTGGGTCAAAGGACCACCAACCCTCTCCTACAAAACATGCTACTTATCCAAAACAACTGTGTTTTTTTTTAAACGCTGGATTATTTATCTCTTCACACAGAGGACCAAAATTATATTATTTATTATTATAAAAAAAAATAAAAAAAATAAAAGGATATTACCAGCTTTTGTTTAGAAAGGTTATCCTCTATTTATGCTACGTTCCATGTTGAGAATAATTACCTTCGATTGTAGTTTTCCGGGCAACGTGTAGGACGAGCTGCAAGACCCACCAGGCTGTCCCCCTTGGTTGATGCTCTCACAACTCTTGTCACTCAGGAGGTGAGCGTGTAACTCATTCTCTGTAATAAAATCAACAAAACGCACACATATATAAATCACTGGCTGCTGCGTGGGGGACAACATCTCTGTACATCTCAGGAGTTACGATTTCCCCCCTTTTTTCCCACTCTTTGCCAACCGAACCGACTGTGATAAATATCTCTTTATGGGAAAATCTATTGTATCTCTATACCAAAGCTCAACGCCAAAGGTTGCGGTTATTTATTTATTTGTCTCACCTTAAGAGACATGGCTGTGATTGTGCAGTCAAAGAAATAGTAGCAGGGGGGAAAAACACAATAACACCTCACCGTGGAATAAGGAACAAGATGCAAATTGATTGCTTGACAAGAGATCAAATTGCTTGCCTCTAATTAATACAAAAGATACAAGAGGGAAAACAAGGAGGAACACAATGAGTACATTAAGCCCCTTCACTTCATAGATCTTATTACAGAATTATTTATTTCTGTTAGCTTTAGGAGGGATAGGGGGGGACATCTTCTTAATTATAGCTCTCTGAGCATTTCCGCCAGGAAACCAAAAAAAGGGGGGGGGGGGCTCAATGTCATTAGCATAAGGGGGAAAAGACTCACTACTATTTGAGCCGAGTTCGTCATCTGCTGAATCATACTTCCAACCCCCACCCCTCCTAGACAAACACAAATAGTGTATCTCAGATGAGTGTTTCTCAGGGGGGACAGAGAAAGCCTGATGCTCTGGGTTTTCTATGTGGTTTTCTATATGTGTTAATCTGGCTGCTAGCTGTCCTTGGGCCCAACCCATTCCCCCCTAACCCCATCTGCTATCGTTCCCACCACAGAGGAGAGGAGAGTGGGCTGTGACTGGGAGGGGGTGGTGGTGTGGGGGGGCTTCCCAGTCCAACAATCATGAATAACCATTGCCCCACGCTGTTGTCTGAGAGCTGGCTATATATTGTACAAGTTCCTTTAAATCACATTGAGGATGCTAGGCGTGATGATGAAGCTATATTTTGATCCAAGCTACAGTCTACACCAATATGTGGCGTTAAACATTTTTTAAGTGATTTTATTTAATTTTTTGGGTTAGGATTATGAGATCAAACTATTTGTAAAATATCACTAAGATGTTGCTGCTACTGCTACTGCTTGCCGCTGTTGTATTTTTGCCAGTGGTGCTCATTATTATTATTATTATTATTTTTTTTTTTTTACAATGCTTTATTAATACTGCACTGCCGCTGTGGAGATTCCTCATTGACCTTGAGTCATTGAAATGTCCCCTTGTTCCCAGCTTATCCCTGCACTTGGGACACTCTGGTGTAATTAACACAGACATTATTGTGATGGAGTAAAAACTCAATGGTACTATGCTGATACTCCATCTTGAAACCAATAAAAACAGGGCCAGTGTAGCAAAGTAAAGATTTTGAAGACCATAAAATTAATTACATTGTTTGCATTTCCTTTAGATAGGGGGTGGGGGGTGCAATGGCAAGATGATAGAGGCTAAACGAGATTACACAAAATAAGATTTCAAAATGTCAGTACGGCACACTCACCCTACCAACTGTTATGATTAGATTACTCTCTTAACATAATTACTGTCTCGTGGCTGTGTGTGTGTGTGTGTGTGTGTGTGTGTGTGCGTGCGTGTGTGCGTGTGTGCGTGCGTGTGTGTGTGTATGTGTGGAAACAATGCATACATAAAAAACCAGGAGCTGTATCTGAACTGATACCCATCCCTTTCTCCCTCAGCCTTTTTCTCCCTTAACCTTTCTTCAGCAGTATCATTTTGAATTATGGGGAATGGATGGGTGCTCTGTACAAGGTCACTGTCTGTTCTGCCCCCCCCCCCCCCCAACCCCCCACCCCTTCCATCCCTCTCCTCCTCCTTGTTTTTTTTGTTGTTTCCCCTTCCAGAGGCACAACACACGGAGTGAAGGGTTAAAAAACTGGAATGGATTTAATTATGGAATGAATGGAATTATAATGCGCCTGCAGCAAGTTTTACCTCCTTATTTATTAAAGCAGCTGATGGGCCAGGTTTGATGAGCCACTTCTGGCATAATTGAGTCATCACACAAAGAGGGTTCCTCGCATTCAGAGTGGTTTTATCAGCAGCAAACAGACCTGATTACTGGCAATTACACTCTGATCTAAAGGAAGGAGGGGGAAAAAAGGGGAAATGTTGCAGGGTAAACTTCTGTGTTTATAGTTTACCCCGGGAATAATTTTCGCATAAATTTTACACGCTAAGTGTTTTCTGTTCCTGTATAATAAGGAGAGCAAACGGCAAGAAGATAGCACAATTTACTTTCATATTCCTATGTAATGAATGTCTGAGGGTGCACACAGCAAGCCCGTCATGGCTTATATGGGTAACACAGGAGAGCGGTGAGCTTTTTCTTTTGCTATCATACTGTGCTTAGAATTGGCAAAAATGTTAGAAAATAAAAGATGCGCCCCAATGGAAACAAAAAAGGTGTGCAAGCAGGAATTCCACTTGCTTGACAGGGCTTGTGCCTCGTCTGTGGCAGCCAAGTATAAATGCTGTACAGGGAGGGCGGCTTTTTGCCACTTTTCATTGAGATGCAAATGGTTTCGCCGTGGCGTGTAAATAAAACTACGCACAGAGAGACTCAATATCAACTTCTGTTCGGAGACTATTTAGATAAACAAGTTTTGTGGAGAGAGAAAAAAAGAAAAAAGGATGATTGGATCAAAATGGGGTGACCAGGCAGCCATCAGATGCCCTCTGCCTAAAAAGCTAGCAGCTGGACATTAGAATAATAGCTAAGAGACGTTTTAGGAAGGGGAGGGGGGAAGAGGGGTCTCTGATTTTCTATTCCTGTCCAAGCTGGGCCTGAAATGGTTTCATTTGCTTTCGGAGATTGATTGTCGGCAATATAAACGTGTATATAAAAAAATATATATATATATTTCAAATAAATGAATAAATTGCATTGTGTGTTATCTTATCTCAAGCAGAGGGCATTTAATATCTGTAAAAGACAACATTACAGTGAAAACGGTTTGACCACATTACAACTGCTGTTTTGAGTGTCACGATAACCACAGAGTGGAAGCATAAGTAGTCTGCTTCGCAGCACAAGTTGTAATCAAATATTGATTGATTTAAATTAATATTAAGGATAATAAAGCGAAAAAGAAAAAAATGGAAACCGTGCAAAAATCAACACGTTCTCCAGATCAGCTAAATACAATCTGGTCAACTGTAAGGAGGAAAATTAATTTATAGAGCCTCTTGATTCTGAGAGATACAGTCAGAATCTTGAAGTCAACTGTGATTCCAGATATAACAGCCTTGCAGCTACCCAGACGGCCAAGCAAAGTGTTTGTGTGGTTTGCCAAATGAATACTTTTATAAAGGGGAGGTGTGGGGGTGGGGGGGGGGGGGGGGGGTACTGGCGTCTCTTATCACTTCTCCAAGACTGAGATGGTTCAATAAAAGAATGCAGCTCACAGAATTCTTAACAGACAATTAGGAGCCTGGCTATGGCCACTATCGCTTCAATGAGTTGTTATGATGGCATAACTACAGGGGAAACTTGCTATTTGGACCGAGTTAGCAGGGCTCCCATGAAAGAGTCAGATGGTGACACCTTTGCCGAGGTGATTTATGAATCTTTTAATCGCTTTCCAAAGTCAACCCAGAGCCTTCCCTCTAAATTGAGTTCATCTGGAGCCGGACCACACAGAGGCACCAAGTCCAGATTGTTTCTTCCTACATCAAAGGACCAATTTCAGTTTTTGACAAAATTTTCCGGGGGCTTTTTAGTTGCCTTATCGTATGAAAGGGGAACTCTGTGATCTCCTGTTATATTTGTGAATTTCAATCCAATTCGGAATTACAAGTATTTGCACAAATAAAAATAAATAAAAAAATGAATAAAAGAAAACGCTTGCCTTATCCTATGTACAAATTACATAATAATCGAGGAAGGGGAAAAAAAGAAACATGCTATTCATCCCCTGGCCAGTCTCCAGTTTACAAACCACTGTCTCTCTGCTAGTTTTGAATCTTTGAATTTAGTGGTGAACATGCTCTTTCAAACCTGGACTAATTTGAGGGACAGGTGTTTGGGGAGAATGAAGTTTCAACCCTGGTGTCTGCCATCTCTACAGAGTAATCCTGCCCATTGTTCCTGATGGAGAAGGCCCCTTTCAGGGACGAGGATGCATGAATGCTACCAGGTGGTCGGCAATTGGGAGAAACGTAGTAACCGTTCAAACTAATCCCCCCCCCCCCCCCCCCTACCACCCCCACCCCCGGCACAAAAGGCAGGTCTCCAGTGCTCTGGGGCGCCTCCGGGACCGAAGGGAAAAGTTTACCTCGAACACACAGGATCTGAAAGGAGTCAGGGACTCGAGCAGTGATTCCTAATCAGATTGTGCTGAAGTGAACAGCTCGCATGGCAGCTGTAGTTTTCCCAGGGTTAATTACCTTTCACTGCTCTCTCTAAATGAGTCAGCTGTTCCTGTCATTAAACAACTCCACTCTATCTCTGCTCCTCTGTCCTCCACACACACACACACACACACACACACACACACACACACACACACACACACACACACACACACACACACACACACACACACACACACACACACACACACACACAC
This sequence comes from Notolepis coatsorum, assembly GCF_963971535.1. Lineage (NCBI taxonomy): Eukaryota > Metazoa > Chordata > Actinopteri > Aulopiformes > Paralepididae > Notolepis > Notolepis coatsorum. The sequence goes on along the minus strand of NC_140177.1, from coordinate 51,899,272 downwards.
ACACACACACACACACACACACACACACACACACACACACACACACACACACACACACACACACACACACACACACACACACACCTTTTCTTGTTTATCGTCCATATTTAAACATGTGTTGAGTATTGGTCACCAAAAACCAGGATTAAGTGAAAATAAAAAGGATAGCATAGCCACTTTGTCACATTGCTAATGATGAGGAGGAGTCGATGGCTGTTGAAATAGAGGTCATTGTCCCTTCCTTTATGCAACAAACATTTATTCATCTTTATGCAGGGGGGGGGGTTAGTATTCCCAATTCTATTCTCTCACTCTGTCAAAGGAGAATATAGTGCCAATCTGTCAAGGTCTGATCCTAGCGAGCCCCCACTCTTACTAATTGAGCATATAAAGGAGGCTAACGATCAAAATAAACTCAAACAGACACACGCGCATATGCATGCACGTGCACACTCACAGTCTCACACATGTGCACACACAAGCGCAGACACACGCACACACACATCTGCAAATGCACACACACATCTGCAAATGCACACACACACACACACACACACACACACACACACACACACACACACACACACACACACACACACACACACACACACACACACACACACACACACACACACACACACACACACACACACACACACACACACACACACACACACACACACACACACACACACACACACACTGAGAAGAGAGAGAGAGTGAGTTCAGCTCTGATATAGTCGTGCTGTCATCAATTCTGAAAAATCTGTCTGCTTACTGAGCTCTGTGGCTCAGGATGTTGGGCTGGGAGTTTTAAGTGATTTTTGCCACTGTGGTAAAATCCCTTGGCCACCTGGATTACAAACTCTAGTCCTTTAACTCATGCCAGTATAAATCCGTGTTAACTCGGATTTACCTCTGGCATATGAATTCTCAGTCTGCATAAGCTTTGTTTGGAATGAGTTGTACATAAGTATTTCACACGGTAAAAGACGCCCAATGGCGAATTACTATTTCCCTGAAATATATACTGGGAGAAAAAAAAATACATTTGGGAATATGGTTGTAATCATTCAGTTATCATCATAAATGAAGGAGCCTTAAACATGTGTTAAAAAAAACAGGGGAAAAGGACTGTACGTGCGACTGTGCAGTGAGATCCATGTAACCATGGTGATGGATGTACACGCCGAGCTGTATGTTGTGGTCAAGAGTGTAATCAGAGTCCATATATAGTAAGATCTGGGTCTGCGTATTGTCAGACAAAACATTATTTGCTCAGTTGTTCAAACACATTGCCCCTGGTCTGATATCAAAGCGATCACGATAAAAAGATATGGCAGGAGCAGCCTGGAGGATCTAAATTAAGTATTATCCAATATCCATACAATCTCCTCAAACACACGCACGCACACACACGCGCACACGCGCTCGCGGCGCACACACGCACTGGGATAGTGTAGGAGAGTTAAGCCGGTCTATTTTGTACTTAGAGAAGGTTAGCATGGCTGTTTTGTGAGTTTGAACCATGCTTGCCAAATCAGCAGATGGTCCATGAATATGATTATATGCATCAATAAAATGAATAATCTTTAACAAAATGTAAATTTTACTTAAGTCCAGGGGTTTAATACACAGCGATGGACTTTAACCCACTTTCCTGTGCGATAGTAGAGTATAATATTCTGATGCGCTTAGAATTATTATTATTACGTATTATTACGTGTAAAACATAGTGGACAGATATGAACATCCACAGTAGTGGTAGTGGTCCACTACTGCGGATGTTCAGTATCTGTCCACTAAGTTTTACACAGCTTCATCTACGCTATTTAAATCAAAAGGTAAGGTACAACAAATCTACATAGGGCTATAGATGCCTATGTACATTCTGGATGCTGCATGTGAGTGAGAATATAGATAAGTAAGAGATACAAATAACCAGTAATTGAATTGCTGTATAACCTTAACGGATTAGTCAACTAAAGATTTTCCATTTCTTACCATATTCCTTTTTAAATATATATATTTTGTTTTTACCTACCCCCCTCATGAGTCTCTGGGACTAACAACAATGAACTACATTTCAGTAACTGGCAAGGCAATGCCAACTAAATCACCAATTAAGCAACCACACTAAAATAATGACAACCCTTTATTATAGTACAAAACTGATTTTAGGAACCAAACGGCAAAATAAAGTACAATGCTGAAAAAGCAATATAAAACACACATCCAGCAGGGATGGGGAGTTAGTTAGAACAAGAACTAGAGAAAAAGTAATAGAGTAGCAAGTTAAAAGTTACTATAGCCATGGTAAAACTAGACTATGAGCTTGTCTTGTCCTCCATCTCTGTTCGTGACAATTTCCTGAGGCACAAGAGTAACCTTTCCATGAATCTACTCATCTGTTAAGAACAATTTACTCTGATACTTAGCACAGCTCTCTCTGAAAACAGACCAAGATCCACTTGCTCACACTCTCCCCTCTACATCCACATGCACCCGTCATAGCATCTCCGACAGGGCAGAATTGTTAGCTTGACTTACCATGCCCCCTTTAGCCTTTGTTTTGCATTTCATAGTGACATCGGGGAGGTGATGGGGTACCAGAACCAAATCAAGGAGGGGTGTAGTCGGGTTTGGTTAGTCCAGTGTGTCGCCGCTGCGAGAGAGAGAGTGTGTGTGTGTGTGTGTGGGGGGACACTGTGATATTCAACGGAACCGCTAAGCTTTTTTTGTAGCCTTTGTGTCATTCACTTAACGACCAATCTCATTAGCTGCCTGCCGGGGCTACAATGGGCTGAATTATTTTCTGTGTAAATACACCACATGGTGACCCTCAAGGTAAGACCTCTGAAGGTCCTTTTAATCACATAAAAGATGGAGAACCCACCCCCTAAAAAAAAAAAATCAATGACCAAAAGGAAAGAACAGATTGCTTCTGAAAAAGAACTGAATAAAACATATTCTGCTAGATATTCAGTTTAAGGACTGAGGATATGTGTTATGACATATTCTGGTAAAAAGGGGAAATTGCATATGTAAGCCCATCATGTAGCGTATGTTTGTATTCATGTATGTATTATGTACTGTATGTATGTTTGTATGCATTTATGTATGTTGTATGTACTGTATGTATGCTTGTATTTATGTATGTATGTATTATGTACACACATGTATATTTGTATTTATGTATGTGTATATATGTACTGTATGTATGTATGTATGTAGTATGTATGTATGTATGTATGTATGTATGTATGTATGTATGTATGTATGTATGTATGTATGGTATGTATGTATGTATGTATGTATGTATGTATGTTTGTATTTGCTATATGTACGTGTGTATTATGCCTGTAATGTGATATGTTTGTATTTATGTATGTGTGTATTATGTATGTATGTATGTCTGTATTTATGTGTGCTTAATCCTAGT
>NC_140177.1:51638744-51895630 GCF_963971535.1 Notolepis coatsorum | reverse complement strand
GGTTGGATGAAATTACATGTCAAACAAGGGTTCACGTTTAAAAAGTCCTGTTCATATTTGTAGAAAGTGTTTGATTGCATTTAGAAAAGTATTACAATGGGTCACAGCTGTGTGTCTAAAAAGCTTTTGCATTCAGCTGCAAATTATGTAAGCAAAGTGAAATGTCAGAGCACCCCTTTGTTTTCAGCACTACTATACCTCCATCGTGTGAAAACCTACACAAATGTGTGTTGCCGGATTCTTCTAATGCAACGGAAGATCAAAATGTCACCAATATAACTTCATACAGCCCCCCCCCACACACACACACATATGCACACACATACACTCCAACCCGCATACCCCAATTCTAACAAAGCAATGTGGCTAATTTTAAATGGCTGCCTGTACAGGCAAATAATACAGAATATTCAGCTTGTGCCACTGAAAAGGATAGTGTAAAAGAAAAAATCTAGATTAAACTGTGGTTAATTTCAACTAAAATGCTTTAACATTGGTAAAAAATGACATAAATAACCTCTCCTTGGTGACACGGGATCCCTATATCCTCTGCCATTGTGTGCAACCACTTGATGCCTTGTTCATCAGAGAAAGTCACATAAAAGGACTGAATAATTTTTTTTTAAATCTATTTGCATATGCAAATAGGAGCAACCACCAAACATAAGTACATGTAGATATTGCTCGGGGATATAGAACTATCTTTATGTCGGTGTCAACAGGAAGGGAATATTTCCTTTGAAAAATACAGTGCATTTTTCACGGGGATCATTGTTGTCACTGCATGTCGCCGTGTCTCTCAGTTAAAGAAGTGATTAGATTTACCTCTGGGGTGATTGTGTGTGTGACCGCGGGCAACCTGTGTGCTTTTAAAGGCACACTCGGTCGCTCCATAGCAACCTCGCTCGGTGTCCTTTGGAAGACACCTCTGTGATATTTCCACGTTTTTTGTGGACAAAATATAGAACCTTTTCCGCCTCAAACTAAAGGTTCAGGAGTTCAGGGTTACAACACTTTTGGGCAGCAAAATAGTTAAATTGGAAAACTGCCAAACTGCTGTGTTTATCATGAGAAAAGTGCACCCAAATGGCCGACCAACTCAGGCTTGTTTGATGATTGATACTCTACCCAGCGTTTTCCCTATATTCATTCAGCTGTGGTGGACCAACCACCGCAGCAAGAACCACGATAGCTGGATAGAATTAACAAAACAGTATAATCTAGCTCAGCCTCCCTCGAAAAGCACAAACAATCACAGGCCCTGTGCTTAGAAGTACTGTTTTAATCATAACCAAGTATCCAATTATGAACAGTTTTCAGTGCTACAACCTGCACTAGAAGTGGAAAGGAAGAGAAACAGGGTGTGAGGAACAAACAAAGCAGAAATGACCCCCTGCTCTTTTGTGGTAGAAAAATAAGAAACGCTGCTTTGTGTTTGTACATGAATACAGTGACTCCTAAGATGTGATACAACCACACCAAGAGGTTTAGTGTTGTTTGTTGGATATCATCAGACGTCATTGGTCCACCTTTCTGACCTAAACAAGCACAAGCGCACACACATACACACACGAGTATATGCTGTATGTAATATATTTCCAACAGGTTTACAAGGTTAACACAAATACTATTCGTTTTTTAGTAACTGGTGGTTACTATTGGTTTCTATTGGTTATTCAGGTTTGTACTGTAGCGTCTAATTAGCTTTAGAGATGAATGCCTTATACATTAGCTGGTTATACTGCACATTGGCTGGTTAATATCCAATAGGCTTTTGCATGTCCTCACCTTGCTGTCATTATGTTGCGTCATTGAGGGCTTAGGTATAGATCTTTTGGGTTCTGCCCATCTCTAGTCAGACAAGCAGACAATGATCCAGATGGATGGTCAAAGACGGCCATCTGAATAGTGTAACAGGTGTGTATAATGGCTCTGATAAGGGTCTTAGTAATAGGTAGTAGATTGTTTAGACACCAGCAATAAGAGGCATTCAGTCTTTGGCCTCAAAGCTTCCATGGGTGACTTTTAACGTCTTCAGCAGAGCATACTGGTTGGTTTAAGGTTGGTCACTACCATAAAATATATAGTCTACGGTCAATGTATACAAGAAACTGGCATAATGTTCTATTATAATGTTCTTTTTACTTGTACTTTTTAAATAATCAGAAAACGTTTTCTTTTTCTTTCTTCATCCGTAATGTGTGCTTTATTTAAACAGCTCGCTAGGCTAGTTTGCACGATAGAATCACAGTATTCAGAGATATGCACTTGAAATTAGAAAAAGAAAAACTCCCATTACAATGTTTTGATTGCGCCCAATACAGGAAGCTTCCTGACATGAACTAAAATGCAAATGCCCTTTGAGCAAAACAAAGAAATTGATTATGAAGTATGTTTCTTCAGCGCAAGGAGCTGGCTTTGAGTGATTAATGGGCGGCGGCCATTGATTTCCTTTTGTTTAGATCTTGGTCAACTTTCTGGAGACACAATTATAATTTGTTTCCGAACAATAAATCCGATGTAGCTTGAGTAAATCAAAATCTCTGAATGGCCTCATCTGAGTTATTTTACATCTGGACTGGATAGTTATCAAACGGCACCGCCATTTCTGTTTATATTTATTGATTTTCTGATTAGAGATTGTTTTCTTTTAAATATTCGAAGGCGAGCACCTCGTGAAATCTGCATGGCTTGTCATCCATTGTGCTAAAGGTTAATCTTTAGATGCTTGCTTTAATAGCTGTGTATCACACACAAGAACAATTTTGATGAGACATACCATGCATCCATAGGTATATAGTAAGCACATTTTTGTCCTATAGAATTAAGACAAAATGCTGTATATTTGTTGAACGAACAGGTATTTTTTCTAGTAGTGATACAAAAGCATGTTGAAATATCTTGAGTTATCACTGCACAACGTACTCTGTGTATTTGCAAGTCAAATGGCAGTGTTCCGACTCTACTTTATTGAAAGGCTTTTGCAATATTCTTCAGATTTAGAAGTTTGAAAACGTCCACAGATCCAGACATTTATACTTCCTGATTTCTCGCATCATCTATCCAAGATAGTGATAATACGATTTCTGTGTTTTTCGCTGTTGAGAAACAAACTGGATTATGAACAGATCACTACATAAACAGCTTTCTAAAGGGAGGCAGCTATTTTAAAAGAGGCTGAAGAAATGCAAAGAGGGATTTAAATTTTAATTTGAATTTATTCCAGCAAGTGAAAGGTTCTTTTGAGAGGGGATTTCAGCAAAGATGATGGTATTTAAAAGTGATAAACAAGCATCTAAACCTCCAGTGGGAGAAGGAAAAAAAGCAGTCATTTTGCTTCTTTCTAGTGTAGGAGAGGAATTGGGTTTGCTATGGTCACATCCAACACATAATAACAAGTAATAGTAGTAATTAAAATGTAAATAAGTTAGATCTATGGAGATATTTTGACTGATTTCGATCATACATTGGGCAATTAACATGTTGTCTCAGCACACCTTGAGGTTGTGGATATACAAACAGCTGTGCATCTTCAGGTGTAAATCCCTGTGCTCTGTACACTTTGCACAGTATTTATAATAAAACACAAGATACTTGTGCCCTAATGATAAGGATAAGCACTCAATGAAGAAACCCAATCCCATTGCCAAAAGAAGGTCTAACATGTCTATAAATACTTACAGTATGGAACTAACACACTATGAATGCATTTACATGGCTCATAACGGCCCAGCATTGCCAACTTCAACAGACCCGTGTCCCTTTGATGTGAGCTTAGGTATTGACAATGCCGATGCTACATACCACATGGCAACCTAATGGCCACCACAACCCAATGTGTAGATAGATAGGCAGTGATACTATACTGTATATCTCTGGGCGTTAAACATCTCTCACACCTATCACAAGGAATTTAGATCCCACATCTCAACGAAAAAGAGGAGCAGAAGATCAGAGAGACAAATGTAATGTCTTAAGTTGACAAAAATAAAAGAATGTGGAGGAATTACATTTGGTAATTGGTGGTTCGGTAGAGTATCTCTAGTTGGTGAATTGATACTAATACATGTAGAAGGGCTGTGTTTATGTTTTGACAAGGATGATTAACCAACATACACACACTCTATCGTGTGATGTAGTCATACTAGATGGATTATCATCATCATCATCATCATCATCATCATCATCATCATCATCATCATCATCATGGTATTTAAAAGTGAAAAACAAGCATCTAAACCTCCAGTGGGAGAAAAAAAAGCAGTCATTTTGCTTCTTTCTAGTGTAAAAGAGGAATTGGGTTTGCTATGGTCACATCCATCATCATCATCATCATCAGACTTTCAGCTTTTTTTCTTTCTTACATTTTTTTTCCTGCTCTCTTCTCGCTGACCATTAAAGTTAAGCCAGAGAAACCTACTATACGCCACACAAGGAAGACAAAAGAGTTACATCATTTCGTTGTACAGTTAATCCGATCATGGGCAGCGTTTGTGCATTTGCTATCTTCGGAAAATGCCAGCAAAGGCGTCTAAGTAAACCCATTTTAAAGACTCCCTCACAGGGCTCTAGTGCCAGTATCGGAATACAATTTCACACCATGGCTCAGTCACATAACCTATAAGCAGGCTTAGGAAAATGGAACACTACAAAAGTGGTGCACTTTCTCCCATCGCCCCGTTAACAGTGCGTCTGCTTCGGCATACAAAACACTTTGATGGCCAATTTGGAGTTTCAGCACATCAGGAGGAGAAATCTAAACGGACTGTTGGACGCTGCAGATACTGTCGTTAATGCTCCGAGTTGTTAAAAAAAAAACAGAGAGACTATGGAAGTGTGCACCTGGCACGCTGCATTATAGCCTGGCAACACTCCCCCCTTATAATTATACTGAACACACAGTAATTCAGGGTTGAGGCTGAAATACGAATGCTGTCCTCCGAGACAGCCTGTTTCAGTGGCTATGCAGAAGAGATCCTAGAAGTGCAGATGGCAATGCCTTTGATGCTATTTACAGACTTTACACCACAAGGTATACAGAGTCCCATAGTGTTGCGAGCCATGTTGCCCTTACCAGGAACCCAGTTTGACACACATTAGACCGACAAATTAACTTAAGATGAAAGCTTTTTTTTAGTATACCTACTGTGATTTTAATCATGCATCATTTAAACTCAGATCTCATTATTGTTAAAAGGAGACAATGCTCCGGTATGGGCTGTTGGTATCTTCCAAATCCCCCTCTGTTCTTACTCTGTCCACTCTATTGTGTCTTTTCTTGTCAGATTATTAGAAACCAGATTAAATACACTAGTAAGACAAATCAATCTATTTCAATATGTATAGTACAGTATGTTGCAGTATACAAATATAAAAAAAGAGCCCAGAGAACAAAACGGGAATAATCACAAATGGACAATGTTCACATTGTAGCACCCATATAGCCCCAGATGAGTTCATGAATAGTCAACATTAATATTGGCTGCTCCAGGTAGCCACAATGATGCCAATGTTTTCAATTCAAACTCCAGTGTTCGAATACAAAGTAGCCTACCACAATATATACGTAAAGCCAACCCTAACATGTTTATTTTCATGGTTGCAACCTTCAAGAAGTAATTTGATCCATTTGTATTTACTGATAATTATAGTCTAATGTCAGATGTTGAATCTTCATTTGTTTATATGGACGTAGCCTATGCATACAAGGTAACAAGTTATCTTCCAAAGTGAAATGTCACTTTTAGGTAGAAAAAATAACCATGGTAGGTAGAAAGAAGAGTACAGCATACAAAGCTGTTGATTTCAACACTGTAATACAAGAACAGGTATTGAAACTACAACAAAAAACTGCTAAACTCTTTTGTTTTAAAAAGTTCTGCCGCATTAAAGTCACATAGGAGCCACATTAGCATGTGAAAAGAATAAAAACAGGAGCATTCTCAGTTACACACTCCACCTGGCTGCAAACCAATGCCCTTGTCAGAAGTCCACCCCACCGCACTGGCTTACACTGAAAGACCTCCTGGGGACTGCGGTGACCATTCACTGGGCTCTCTCTTTTTCACATGCACCTGTGACTGTTTTTGTGTTTGCTATTTTTTCCGCTTTGTCTTTTTTTTCTGGCAACGCCGTATCATCGGAGACACACTTTCCCTCAAAAGGAATTCTCCTGCCCAACAATGTGGTTTGTTTGTTCACCGGATATGGCGGGGGCCAGAGAGTCAAATCGAAAAACAAGTTGCCACTAGTGATAATTAAAATTGCCACAAGGAGAGAAAAAAAGGACCCAAAAAATAAGCTGAGAGACACACAACTATGGGATTGAAATAAGAAACGAGGTACTTGTTAACTGGGATTTCTTGCCTTTCTGTGGGGCTTCGCAGGTGCAGTTGGAAAGGCTCCCCTCCTCGCTCTCCTCGGACGGCTCATCCGGCTTCTCCATGGTGCTGGACCTCAGAGAGCTGCTTTTCCATTTTCCAAAGGACTTTGCCACAATCGCTTTGTCCGCTCCTTTCATTGTTTTCTGTAAAACACATTTACAGCATGACTTCCCAGGTTTATCCTCTCTTGTGAGCCATCTGCCCCCTTTTTTGGCTCTCGGTAAAACCTGGGCTCATCTTTCTCCCCCCAAAAAAAACAAAGTAAGAGAGAATTAGGGCATTGTGTGCATTATGCATTCTCTTAAGCATTCCAGAAAATGTCCTGATTGCCCTGGCATCTTTTTTTAGAGAGAGAGAGAGAGAGAGAGAGAGAGAGAGAGAGAGAGAGAGAGAGAGAGAGAGAGAGAGAGAGAGAGAGAGAGAGAGAGAGAGAGAGAGAGCGCGCTTGGACATTGTTTTTCTCCTGACATTTTGCAGAGCAGTGTGATTGAAATGGTATAAAACAATAGTTGGGAAAAGTACAAACACGCAGTAAACAGTAGATGGGAAACTGAAAACAAAAACCAGCCATGTTCACATTTAATCCAACTTAAAGGAAATAAAAATAGCACATTATGCCCTAATTGAGTGCTGTACAGTCCACAAATACTATTACAAGGCCGATCAGGATTAGCTGTGGAACATACCTAGTTATGTATTTCTGAGTGCCAAGACTGCTACCAGTGGGCAACTAAATTTTCAAAAGCTGGCAAATCCAGTTGTCTCCTAAATACAGAAAGTACTTAAATCCGGAGCTAACAGAAGAAAAAGAGGGATAAAGGGTGCTCTGCATATCACGGAAAAGCGTGTGCACTTTTCAGAATCACTGGCTAGGTTAAACAAATATGCTAAGTAGAGATCAAAACAATCCTTTGATCTGCAGCCTAGTCTTCAGAGGCATAGCTTGGCTGTTGTTGTAAATAACTTGTATAAATCTATACCATTTGCCTTCAGGTAATATCCAAAAGTGCCAGGGATTCACAGGCAAATACCTTGTGGTTAGGAAATAGATCAGATAAAGGCATATAAATATTTTAGCTACACTATACTGTATTACAGCCGAGTTTCCCCGTGAGCTCATTTCACTTGCATCGGTCTACAGTACATACATTTCAACTCTAATAGTACCACGAGGAAATATCTGACCGTTTGAATTACATTTCTACCTCCTTCTATTTTGTATTTGGGTAAAGAAAAAATGCTCCTACCTCCAGCATCCCAGGCAGGTCAAACACAGTGTAAAACATTGTGTCAAACTTCATACAAAAGAGGCTTGAAGAATTAGAATGCAGAAGCTATGTAACTTGCTGACTAACTTTGCCCTCTGTTTTGATCGAGCACACAAAGAAAAACGCTGTCCATTCAAAACAGACAGCATAACTCTTTTCAGAGAGGGGGGGCCGTGAACAAACGAGGCCATGTCCTGAGCTGCAGTCAGTTTCCCCATCAGGCCTGCCTGCACAACGCTGCACGGTGAGGGTCACAGGGACTGGGACCGGCTGACACCACACTCACAAGCAACAGAACAACTTTTGTGCAAACTACCCGCCTTTGGAAGCTTTTTTTTCTCCTATACCCAACTTGGACAGTGTGTTTTTTTTTGGTTTGCAGCTTGCTTTGACATGTTTACATACCTCAGCTCTTCTTTTGGGAGACAGTCTGTGTAAACATGTTTGTAGTCTTCTGTAGCAAACTTAATAGACTGTAGTATGAAATGATATTCACCTTCACTTGACACTGACGTAGGCCGCTGTGGATGAAAAGTGTGAAGAAATGAACGCAATCGGGTCACTTATACACCTTGGGTGCATATTGAAGATCATGTTTTGGAGTCAACTGTTTTAGAGATTAAAAAAAAAACAGCATAACATTGGTCACGATTCAGAAGGTATTCCACAATGGATAATTTTGTTAGGCTACTGGTAAACAGGTTGAAAAATGTGCTATTAACCACCCAGCAACATTTGAATGATAAAAAATATCAATAACTATTATAAAGCACAGCTCAAAAAACAGGTAATCTGGCTGCTCAGACCATGTCTCAGGATTGTCAGATCACACTCCCTTTCAAGTGCCATTTTATTTTTCCATTCAATCACTAAAACGTTGTGCTATAAACGACTAAATCTATCAAATGGACCCTACTTGGTTAGAAAGCTTGATTAATTGACTAACTAACAAACAAATTTAGACCACCCAAAACCTGAGTATGGCACTAATTGTTTTAGCATTTTCCATGCACACAAAACGGTTTGCTTTAGTTTTGCTATGCTACACTTTTGAGCTACTCTCAATCCCAGGAGAACCATGCTAATGCGCTCTGGTTTATATAGTGTAAAGGGAGGGGTTATGCTAAGAATGGCTCCAGTGTGTCATCAAGACATGATTTCAGGCCTGCCCAAAAAAATCTGAACATTTTCAGCAACTATACTTTCTAGTATGTAAAATGTGTTCAGAAACAAAACATTTACTTTAGTTAAAAGTACAATTGCTACCATTAGCAGAAGTTGGTTTTAAACTATTAAAAAAAGAAACAAGTAAAATGTACAAACCTAGCTTGTCAGCATGTATCAAAGGGAAAGCCAGCTCCTAGTTTCTGCTAGCCTGTGTTCCACACTCTGTAGCAAAGGGACAACTGGCATATTAAATGTGTTCTAACATATGAAATGTAACATTACTATGACCTGTCCTAAACTACACCCGTATGTGGAGTGTAAAATGTAAAGCAGTGTGACCTCATACCCTTAACAGGATGTACTTATCAAATGATTGCCAATCATGGACAAACTCCATTGCTTATTTTGTGAATATAGCATAACTTTCTTTCTTTTTTAGGATGATCCCTGAGAAAGTCACCATGTTAGTCTCACAACACTGTTGTATTGTTGGCACTAATGGCTAAATCTTTGATTTTTTATATATATTTTTTTACATATCAATGTGGGGTACATTCATATATATGTATATATTATATATATATTGAGAGTTAAATCTATAGAACTTTGATACAAAAAAATATAAGCTATTTGGAACTATTCTTTACAAATCAGAATATAGATATAGAATATATACAGCCACAAATTATATATAACTCGTATTTACCTGTTGTCTAGTGTTAGTCCTTGTCTCAAGAGTTCAGTCAATCAACTAGACTAGAGAATGAAAACACGTCTTCATTCCTAGTCATTATTTTTGGTGGTGGGGCTATCCACTGGGCAACGGTTTGGCCCTTTAAAGAATCAAGAATCACAATAAGGCTACATTTACAGGAGAACAGGTCAACTATCAAGCTTCAGTAGAGACAAATTGCATGATTCTGCATCGACAGGACGGTTTTTAAACCCTGTAAATCATAAGCGCATCATCATAGGTGACTGGAAGATATAGGAATTGTTTTTTTTTATCTGGCTTCCCTGAATCCTGGAAATATTTTGAGAGGGAACAGAATGTACCATATTCTTGACCCGTCTGCCTCAGATGCTTGGTGTGTACGTGGAGCTGAAAACTGGACGTGAATTACATCGCTCTCTGTATCAACTTGTTAGATGGCAGCCTCTAATAGTGAAGTGGTGAGAGCTGCACATATGCATTATAAGAGAACATTGTGAAATGACAGATTCCGGGTGTGATGCTGAGGGAATGACTAACTAATAGGAGGGGTGCTTCAGGCTGTTAGCTTTGAGAAGCAGTTTGCACATTACTTTATCTTGTCAATCAGATTCCTGGAAGGGAAGAGGTGACTGATAACTTGAATTAATTATTTTCTTACTGCATGTGTTAATTCATGTTAATTCATGTCTCTTTAATTAAAGACCCAATCCGGGATATCCAGAATAGTGCCACTTCTTGGTGCCAAGATAGCCCCGCTTATACTGGCTTTGTTTGTGTTTATTTAATTGGATTAAAACATTTCTCCCTCTCTCGAATTAATTGCCTGAGTTCTTGCTAGATGAACTGACACTATATGGCAGCTAAACAGGAGTTAATGTAAAAAATAAATGTTTTTTTTTTAAGTTGAAAATTATTTCCGTTTGTGTTGTTTGTACTGTGTTTGTAACACTATACCAACAACCTGCTATTTGAATTTAGGCAGGATTTGGGGATTTTGACAGTTACATAAAGATTATTTTCCACCAGTGAGTCCAGTAAGTAACGTCTTGATATACTAATACATAAATAAATAAAAATCAGAAGTGCTGCTTTAATAACTTGTCATCACAAGGACAAATTCCACATGACACAACACATTCCCCTTTGATTATTTCATACAGCATGTCATTAATTACAGTAATCCATAATGGACATTGTATTTTACAGACATAACTTAGTTAATCATTCATGTCAAGGGTTACATCCATAGATGTGAATATAACATTGCCTTGGGTCACAGTGCCACTTATTAACAGTATTTCACTGTATACAGAGCATACAATTCCCTATCTATAAACCCTCTTAAACACTTTGACAAATCCAACTACCCGCCCCCCCCCCCCACATATACACACACACTCACACACCCTGAAACGCCGCCGACGAGAGGAAAAACATTTCTCTGACAAGAACAGAAACAGCAAGAAGTTCTAACAAGGAAAAGCCTGCCAGGTGGCGAACTGGCTGCACCAGCAGAACGTACAATCTGTCTGCTTCTCCTTCCAACCCATTGACAGCTGCCATCACCAGGCTTGCACACTAGCACTCAGTGGCTCCTCAGCTCCCTGCCCGTCTCCCTCTTAGTTTTTCCTGCTAACCTCAGAGACAGGGTCACCTGGCCCCCTAGATGCCCGTCTGTGGGGTCCTGCTGGCCCCCTGGAGACCTGCCTGTGTGGGGGGTGCGCGGCAATCCCTCTTTATTATGCGAACCGCGGGGGATGCCTGTGACCTGAAAACATAGCAACACGAAAACCCCCCCAAATTTTTTGGGAGGGGAACGTCAAATAGATCTGAGGTGTCTGACTAACCATTACTGGTTACAGGTCAAAGAAATTCTGTTATCACTTAAATATTTGTTCAGTTAAATTGACCGTTGGGGCCTTTTTTTTGTTGAAGACTTTCAATTAATTTAAGAAATATGCATTATGATAACATGGCGTACCAGACTGAATTCAGCACTCGGCACATCTGAATAAATATGACTACCGGTACATGGTATTTCTCCCAATCTGAGAGCAAACCTAAGTGCACACGAATGTACAGAGGCTAACATGTAAAAGTGTTCCAGGAAGCTAGCATTGCAACTGGGCTAAAAATAAAACCTGGCAAAGTTATTCTGATCCCTTATTGGTCCCATAGTTTGATTTCACATTTTGTATTTGCATTCCCCTCCGCGTAAACATTTCATTCTTCCCCTTCTGCAGTACAATGAGACTTGAGTGACTTTGGCAGCAGATTTTGGATCGGTGCTCCTGAATCCACCAGTGTATGTTATCAGCAGGTAAACAAGCTTCCGAACAAAGCCATAATGGAACTGCAAGCGGCATAAAGAGGCTCATCTCAAAAGCTATACAACCCATCAAAGCTGGTGTCATTTCCTCAGCACTACTACAGCAGGAAAATGCATGGCTGTTAGTTTAAATCGCCCTGTCTATTCTCAGACACTTGAAAACTATTTGTATTGATTATGTACTTGTCTGTATGCAGCCAGATTACCAAAATAAAACAACAGATTTGAATGTTTACTGGATTCTTTCGCCGTTTTTGGTTTTCTGGAAGGGGGAATGAAAATGGTGTCATGCAGTGAAATCAATGGGATTTGCAGTATTGGGTATTTGAATAATTACTCTCTATTGCAAATGAAGTAGTTCCATCTATATTTGGAAGGATTACTGATGGCTCTGAACTTAATGTGAAAATGATTTGCCCTTTAAATGCAGAGTTAAGCTATATACTGCAATACATCGCTCACCAGATACAATATTGTTAACCCGACGTTTGGACGCTTGTCACCAAAAGTTTCCACATATTTGCCTTTTAGTTATAGGCTCCGCTGAACCTACGCACTCTCCTCCCAAGGAGAAGAGAAGCCCCAAAGCCTCCTTTTCATATGCTGCATTATCTCTATGGTGGTAATTAGCCATAAAACTGTGCCATCAGATGATGATGATTTTCAATGTGAACCCAATAAACATGTTTTAATTCATATTTATGTGGATATGTGTTACTAATAGTGATTATGTGGTTTCTTTCTGAGTGGGTTGACAATCAAACATTCCAGATATTGCGTCTTCTCACACACTATTTCTCAAGACATTTCATCACACATTTAATCTGCCCGTCTAAGGTTTTTCACTGAACCTGTAGTCAAGGGAGAGATATGAGGACAATAAGGCATGAGATTATGAAGCATGTCTGTTTGATCATCATTCTGTTTAGGTGAAGTTCTCTACTTGGTGCCTTCAGTCCCTGACAGCAGATATATAACCTAATCTTTTTTCGTAACCCCTTTCTTAGGCATGAATGGGGGTGTGAATGTGTGTGTGTGATGGCATTAAGTCAATTTACTCCTTGGTTTGCAGTTTCAGCTTAATGCCTCTTGGCTCCCCTTCAACAGACTCGTTTCATTTAGATTTTCTAAAATATAAATGTTATAATGCCTTCCCATTTATTCTTCTTCATCCTGTCATTTGAAGTTTATGCATATAATTACTCCCATGGAACAATGCTTGTTTATTTGCAGCCCCCCCGTCAAGAATAGTGTCAAAGATGTGAGAAAATCAAATTGAACTTGTGTATTATCTTGAAATACATAAGATATCGGTGACAAAGGGCAAGATCTGAGACTGACGTTCTTTGGGAGTCCTCCCTTTCACATCATGGTTTTGCTATTTCACTGCAACTCTAGTCTAAACCTTCATTGAGTGTTTCCAGCACATGAGGTGACATGCAAAGAAAAGCCATAATGTGGTGCTTTTGAATTTCAACTGATGCCATTTCAAAGCTGCGGTAATATCCCTGCCCTTTTTACAGGTGATATAGTATCTTTGATGACGATATAATTCTTTCATACATGAAGGGAGATAACTAATATCAGTGCAGCCCTCAGTGAAATATTTGATGTAGAGTTAACACCACCTTAAAAATGGACAACAGATTGTAAAACTACACAAGACAGTTGATCCACACGTATCAAAGTACGTCAATAAAGTCCATAGTACTATCCTCAAAATCTGAGAATTTTTTGTTACAAGGTGTTATCAATAATGCATAACTATTTTATTTACGTTTGGTTGGTAAATTGATGCTTATCATATATAAGGCTTAGACTATCTCAAATACTTGCATAATTAGACAATCTCTTGAGTACTATGTTAAGGTTACAGACAGAAGATATGAATCTTTAGGTTTCCTAATGTGGGAAGTAGTTTTGACATTAAGTAAAAGGCGGCTGTAAGTGGTGCAACTAGCAGGCAGGAGGCTACACATGGCAATGTTAAATCCCATTCAGGCTGATGAGTGAATCCCAGCAGCACTGAGCTCAGTGGGGGGTTGTAAACATTTACACTAAGAGGCTGTCCAGTGCACATGGTTGGTGCTTGCCAGCCACCTCGGTATCGAATGTTGTGTTGCATATTTTGTCATTCAGGCCTGTCCCGAAATTGTAGGAATCACACCATCAATTTATGAAGAAGCCTTCCAAATGTGACAAGAGGCTTATGCTAAATGGAGAAAATAGAGCTAAACATTGTTGAAACGCCCCTAGACCCACATGGTAGAGAGTGATCGGCGGAGAGGCTGCTATGCTCCCCGCTGTGAACTGGGAAAGTGATGTTGGTGCGCTTCCTTCTCCATGAGGGCCGTACCGTTCTTGGGCCCTGATTTGAAGCCTTTTTGAAGTCTGTTTCCTGCAATGGTGTGCCAACATTAACTAATGCGTCCACAAAAAGCAAAATAAAATAAATAAAGATAAACTGAAATCAATGAACATTACGTTTTCTAATTATGTGCTATTCCATGCCAATTTTATGAATCTCAGAAAATATTTAAAAGTATAAAACAATTCACTGTACAAGGACTAATTATTCATTGCAAACTATTTTCCATTGCACCCCAGGACTACACTACAATGAATTTGACTTCCTATTTTAAAATAAGGAATTCTTAATTTCCAAAAAAATTCAAAATTGGCAGGTGGTCATTGTTTAATGAACGAGATGTATCTTTTTGTCCTAGAGCTATAAGAAGTTGTTCTCTTTTTACCAGAGCATTCAAGGGATGAGAACCCTGTGGCATCATTTACATTTCAGAGCTTCCAATCCTCAGATGACGTTTGTGGAGGTTATACTGGAATGACTACAGATCTCTGGAGTGCTCTTTATCATCAAGTTGAGACAATATACGCTCTTTTTTTTGGGATCAATCCTTTATTGTTTCAAAACTCTAATATCTTTTACAATACAGTCATTTTATTGTTACATGTGTGATTTAATGGGTAATGTACAATGTCGTCCAATAATGAAACAGTCACAAACAAAAGGATTCCTTTCTACATGTCAATATTCTATGATCGTGAGAAGTTTTGTGCTGTTATCTTTTTTTTCTTTTTTGAAACCTTCTTTTTGACAGCTCAATTACTTCCCCTTTCTAATAAACAAAAGCATTGTTTTTTTGAAAGTGCATTTCAAGGATTGCAATGACTGTTTCCATCAGTCAGCCATAATGTACATGTCAGTATTAACAGAGGGACATACTGCTTTGTGAGAAACAAACAGCATTAACTACATTGCCAACTACAACATTTACCTGGATAAGTAAAATCAAAGAAAATATATCAATATGCATGCCATGAACATTCCTCCATAAACATTTAGAATAAATGTATATTTTCATTTTGAATTATGTTGATAATGATAACAGTATTTTCCACAAAAGGACAAATGCTGATAATGAGAACTAATATTTAACATCCAAATACTTTTGTTCAATTTACACACAGGTACAATGGCTTCATGCCAGTGTATAGGGCTTTGCCCTAATAAGGTAATAGCATTTGGTCCACAATAACAAATCTGGGTGTTAAAAAAGAAACAGAGAAACAAAGAAAGAATGAAAAATAATGGGGGGGGGGGGGGGGGGGAATAAAAAGAAAGTGGGAACAAGTGAGATCTTGAACTGAAAGACAAAATAGCATGATCTTCGCTCTTTCGATTTTCAAGTTAAGGTCTTTCAAGTTATGAATTATGGTGTGAAGATTCTGTTCAAAACCTTTTAAGCAATATAAATATACATTTTAGCTCATAACTTGGCTATTATACTTTCCTGTTCCACGGAACAGCTTTCACTCTGTAGAACTTAGTCCCCAATGGAACTTTGAACCTGTTTTGAGCCTAGGAAAGACAAAGAGAGAGGAAGAACTTTGTTAAACAGAACATGGGATAAGGCGTTTCAGGTAGTTTGCAAATGCTCAAACAAAACGACAATCTAAGGGTCAGGTCATGGGTATAGATTAAGTAGTAGTAGCCCTGGACAATGTTCTTTTTCAAATATAGACCAAGTCTTAGGACAATTAAACTTATTTTGGTTGGTTTGAACTCTGTACTAGACTTTCAGCTTTAATTTGAGGGCGATTTCTCCATTGACCTCCATAGTAAAAACGGACAGGAAAAAGTAAATCTGTACTTTCACTAATAGTGACAGGAGGGTGACGATTTATATTTTCTTTGAACCTTCAGGGACTGAACAACACAACACTCAGAAGTCAACTACATATCCCATACCGTCATGGAGCATTCAGATGGAGAATCCAATGTACAACGACTTTAAGCTTATGTTAACAGTACCGGTATATACAATTACTTTTCATCTCCTAAAATTTTTAACTGGGCTGCAATTCCTACCCAATTCCCCGATACGGATGCAAACAGCCTCAAATTAAAACTGAAAGTGTGCACTTCAACTTCACAGACCTTGCTCCATTTCAAATCCACTGTGCTGGAGTAGACAGACAGACTACGGAGTACTGTCCTGAGCCTTACAGACGGCACTGCACAGTCACACTGAAGGATCATCTTGATCTAAGTACTAGACTCAGCTTAATCCCCATCTGTGTAATGGGACTAAACAATTAATAATAATAAAGTAATAACAATCCGGAAATCAGTTATTATTATTATACCTTATCCAGTATTGATATCAACTATATCTATGAGTGAATACACTGAGAAGAAATGAGCTGGACACCTTTTGAGGTGTGAATTCTGTGTAATACCTTTTTTGCCTGGCAATATTCCTTCTCCATCACTTTCCCAAGCACCCATGGCCGTCTGGATGTCCCTGAAGCTAAACCAAAAATAAATAAATAAATAAATACAATATGAAATCATTCATCCAACACTGAATGGAAAAGACTAATGGTCTTGTATGCGTGTGTGTGTGTGTGTGTATGCTCAACTTTTAGTCTCCCCCTTCTAACCAATCAGATAAGCTCAATGAGGGAATTCTGTTGGAATAAGCACTTCTAGTGGTTGAATCTATGCGGTCCTCATTCCGGCAATGATGACCATGTAAACTAACCGACTGGGGGGGGGGGGGGGGGGGGGCACGCTAAACTTCGTGGTTATTCCAACGGAATTCCCCTTGAGCTTCTCTGATTGGTTAGAAGAGGCAGCCTCGCAGTGAAAGGGAGGAATGGAATCTATGGAATTCTAAAGGAATGGAATAGCTCTGCACTGCTGCTACACTGGTCAGTGAAACTCATTCGTGTACATGTTTAGATATGTTTTGGAGAAATATCATATAAATAAATAATCATATAACTGCATTTCGTATGTTGCAATATCAATAACACTTATATTGTTCAGCCATATTGTGTACTCAAAATGTAAACTATGTTTGAAACGGATTACTAATATATATATATATTACACAAGAGTATTACAACAAGAATCCTAGTCAAGATGACCCCAGGAGGTCTTTGTGAGACTGACCTGTCTTGAGTTCCAGTGCAGTAAGCGACTCGGAGTGGAGGAAGTAGAGGGTGGGACCGACAGTGAACAGCACATAGTTGTCATGCCTTTCATCTAGGATGATGAGAACCAAATCGCCCACCTGGAAACTGTGACATGAGGAGGAATAAAACAATGAAACAAACAAGGATAATGACACCGGCCTGTCGGCACAAAGGCCAACGTAAAGAGAAAACACATGAAAGAGAGTTAAATCAGCAGAATGACGATGGTCACAGTGTCACGGTGGAAAGACACAGTCTGTGTCACTGCAAAAAGGGACAACAGCGAAGCAGTCATGTAGCGGTGTTTCTATACTCACTCTCTGATGGCGATTTTCTCTGAATGCCGTGACGACACAGAGGACATGCTTTGAGACATCTGCAAAGGAAAGCAGGTGGAAAGATGTTACAAGTAGGGATTGTCAATGCAGAGTTACAGAGGCCTTCCATGACAGGACTATGCAGATTCCTCTGATCAGTTCCCTACTGGCTATATTTACATGGTTTTATTCCTCCTGGCTATGATTCTATGCTTTTTATTTGTTTGTAAGCTTTATTTCTACTATTAGCATATAACTAGTTTAAGTTATTTCATTTGAATCCGTCTGTATAAAACCATGCAGTGTAAGGACCTATTGAACTTTAAAGGCAGATCCAAAAAAAGAATTATATATATCCTGTAACACTTTTGTTAGCACATACTTATATACTTTGTGCTACTTAACTAGAATGCATCATTAAGCACACTGAGCGCACTCTAGTGATATTCTCTCTGGTTAATCCATTTATATACAGTGAGCTCTTTGGCCTCCTGGGCAAGCATTTTGCTCTTTGGCGACACTGCCACCTAGTGGAGCTAGAATCACAGAGCTCACTGGGTGAATAAACAGTCAATCACACTACCCAACCAAGACGTTATCGACACCTACCAGTCTTTGACTGAGGCGTTTGTTTTCTTCTTCCTTCATATGTAAAGTCTGCAAAATAAAAACATTTCCTAATATTAAAAAAAAGGCATAGCAGTGTTTATACTTTTTCCATACCTTCATTTTATTTATTTTTTTACCAGATTGGAATATTGATCAGTATAAAGTATTATGTAGGTTTGTAGTGGATGGGCAATGACTGTCGAGTAGACAATCAATATTGGTAGATTTGGACATTAAAGAGCAGAAACAGCCTGCATTTTTACAGCCGATTATAGAATAACATTTTTGTGTTACTTTTTACTAGGAGTGTGCTGCTTAACACATTGAGTGCCACGGACGTCATATCTCGTTTTATTAGCCCCCCGCCACTGAGTGCCGACGACGATTATTATCGTTTCATTTTTTTATTAGCGATCTGAATTCATATTTCATCAACAGAGTCTCCCGGTTCAGGAGCTCAGATTGGAAAAAAGCGCCCCCTATCGTCTATCCCTGTGTAACTGCAGGTCAGTCGCTTAGACTGACCTGGGATCTGTAGATCTGTAGAGGTGGAGCCAACTGGCTCCTTGTGCTGGCGAGACGTCTGCTCAAGAGGGATCTGATCGCGGGACGGAAATCAGCCTGGAATATATATTTACAGCAGCCAATAATCAATCAATAAGCGTGATCGATATTTGGAATGGCGATCAGGAATTGGAATAATCTTTTTGGAGAACATCTGATCTAAGGTAAGGAGTCTATGTTACCAGTCTTGGGGTAATCAGAGCTGTATTCGCTGAGATAACAGCGTGTCCCCTATGTGTGATGTGGCTGTTTGGCTGTGATCGCTGATGAGGAAATAAGAGAATTGATTTTTCAGCTCGCGTCTATAGCGTGCATACGTACACATATACTATCGATAATCTAGCGTTTATTTGAAAACGATAAAAAAATAGGCCGAAAAATTAGTTTGTGTATTCTAGAATATTCCAGTAAATGTCTTTTATCACGGAATCTTTATATTTTCCTTGAAAACGAGGGTTTTTCAAAATGCTATAAAACGAAAATGAACAGATAAAAAAACAATGCGTTTCGACAATGTTGACTGCAAACGAGTCATTGATAAGCGACGGGCAGATTAGACACATAGCCATAATTTAAAACATAGATTAGGCGTTTTTAACGCTAACATTGAAGTGGGTCACGGCATTCAAGGAGGTTCTGGGGCACCGAGCTCCGGCACGGAAAGTGTTAATACAAGACAATCATAATAACACTAACAGAATAATAAACAATAACATACATTTCAGTTAATTTGCATCATTTATTTGTAACAGGGAGTAGTTTAACCACACTACTCCTGATACAGTTGACGGGCACACCTACAAAGGTTACCCTCTTTTTCACATTCATCAATAACATTAGGATAATTGGATACAGGACAATTGGATATTGGTATCTGCCTCAATGCACCAATACCCATTATGATCATTAAACTTTAAAAAAGGCCTGACATTTCCTCAACCTTCCTTGCATTGGGCCTTTAATTTTTTTTCTTTTTTTAAGATATACCGGTAATCCATTTCTCAATTAGACACTTTAAACTTAAAGTGTCTACTTCCACATTTATAATTTCAGTTGATTATTTTTTCTTCACTTGACACTTGTATCAAAGTTTGTCCTTCAGTTTCCCAGAAATGTTAGCTTTATTAGCATTCCTCATTGAAACCAAGGGGCACAGCTAGCTGTAAGAATTATGCTAGCTGTGCCCCTGCAACGTGGCTTTGCTGTGGCTTCTAACATGGCTCTTTGTATCAGGTTTCAGTATTGCCTGATATCTAAAACCAGTTTCAGTATTAATGACATCAGCCTGATATCCAATACCAGTAGTAGTGTTATCAGCCTGATATCCAATACCAGTAGTAGTGTTATCAGCCTGATATCCAATACCAGTAGTAGTGTTATCAGCCTGATATCCAATACCAGTAGTAGTGTTATCAGCCTGATATCCAATACCAGTAGTAGTGTTATCAGCCTGATATCCAATACCAGTAGTAGTGTTATCAGCCTGATATCCAATACCAGTAGTAGTGTTATCAGCCTGATATCCAATACCAGTAGTAGTGTTATCAGCCTGATATCCAATACCAGTAGTAGTGTTATCAGCCTGATATCCAATACCAGTAGTAGTGTTATCTGCCTGATATCCCTTACCAATATTATTGGTAAGGGAATTGCACATCTCTCATTCCTTATTGCACCTCACCACCACAACGGTGGCACCACAAGCTAAGCTATACCTCACCATTTGTGTACCAGATGTACATACTGTATATAGAGGTATACTGAACAATAGTTGTTTACACTTGTGTTTGGTACTTGACTTCTTGACTTTCTATTTTTTACTTATTATACTTATTTATACCATCTTATTATAATCTAGCACACTCTCAGGAGCAAAACAGAAAGAAACATTTCATGCAAAGTATTCTGTATTTCTGTATGACAAATAATAAAGAAACTTGAATTTGAGTAGTAGTGTTATCAGCCTGATATCCAATACCAGTAGTAGTGTTATCAGCCTGATATCCAATACCAGTAGTAGTGTTATCAGCCTGATATCCAATACCAGTAGTAGTGTTATCAGCCTGATATCCAATACCAGTAGTAATAATAACTTTATTTGTATAGCACTTTTCATACAGAGGTTGCAGTTCAAAGTGCTTCACAACAGTAAAAAATAGGCATAAGCGGGCATAAAAAGATAGACAGGTAGCAAGGTATGGCAAATCACAGTGTTTCACATTAGGATCTAGCATCCCAATAGGCTCTCCGCTTACAGTTTTCAGTAACACAAATAATAAAAATAGTTTAAAATGATTCAGTTTAAAAATAGTCTAAAAATTATCAAATAGAACAGACATAAAAAATACAGGCATGAGCGAGCATAGCAAGGTATGGTAAATCACAGTGTTTCACATTAGGATCTAGCATCCTAATAGGCTCTCTATTCAGTAATACAAATAATCACAGTGTTTCAGTAAGAAGTAAAAAGTGCAATAACCGACCCATGAATTTGATAGGCAGGGTATGGTAAATCACAGTGTTTCAGATTAGGATCTAGCATCCTAATAGGCTCTCTATTCAGTAATACAAATAATAAAGTAGTTTAAAATGATTAAGTTTAAAAATAGTCTAAAAATTATAAAATAGAACGGACTAGATATGAATGCATGAATTAGCTTCTCAGCATCGTTCTGATTAATGAATGGTCGTACTTTTGCTATATTTCTGAGATGGAAGAACGATGTTTTCGTTACTTTGCTAATATGAGAATTGAAGTTCAGTTCTGAATCTATGATAACCCCGAGACTAGTGACCTCAGATTTGATCCAAGGGGTTAGTCCTCCTAGGTTCTTTATTAACATTTCTTTTTTAGTTTTGGGGCAGATAATTAGAATTTCAGTTTTGTTCTCATTTAGTTTCAGGAAGTTCTTACTCATCCATTTATTTATTGCCAGTAAGCAGTCTGTAATGGAGCTGATCGCTGTATCATTTGGTTCAGCAGATATGTACAGTTGTGTATCATCCGCATAGCTATGGAAATCTACATTATGTTCTCTGATGTAGTGTTATCAGCCTGATATCCAATACCAGTAGTAGTGTTATCAGCCTGATATCCAATACCAGTAGTAGTGTTTAAGTGTTATCATCCTGATATCCAATACCAGTAGTAGTGTTATCTGCCTGATATCCAATACAAGTAGTGTTATCTGCCTGATATCCAATACAAGTAGTGTTATCTGCCTGATATCCAATACAAGTAGTGTTATCTGCCTGATATCCAATACAAGTAGTGTTATCTGCCTGATATCCAATACAAGTAGTGTTATCTGCATGATATCCAATACAAGTAGTGTTATCTGCCTGATATCCAATACCAGTAGTAGTGTTATCTGCCTGATATCCAATACCAGTAGTAGTGTTATCTGCCTGATATCCAATACCAGTAGTAGTGTTATCAGCCTGATATCCTATACCAGTAGTAGTGTTATCTGCCTGATATCCAATACCAGTAGTAGTGTTATCTGCCTGATATCCAATACCAGTAGTAGTGTTATCTGCCTGATATCCAATACCAGTAGTAGTGTTATCTGCCTGATATCCAATACCAGTAGTAGTGTTATCTGCCTGATATCCAATACCAGTAGTAGTGCATTTCTGTCAATGTGGGGTCCAGGGTCCCCCAGGTGTCCTTGAAGGTGTTCCGGGGGGGAAAGTTTAATATCATTACTTCATTGACTACGACCAAGTTAACCCAATGAGAGAATGTATAAGAATGACTATTGTGACTATAGGCTTCACATTCTCCACTGCTATTTTCTCAACTACAGTATAGAAAGCTATGGGATTCTGGACTGAATCATATCGAACAATAAAGATTTTCTCAGATCAGGGTTCCAGGATATCATATGAAACAGGCCATTTTCAAAGGGGATCCTTGACTTCTCACCTCAATATATCTGAAGGAAATGGCTTTGGAGTCTCCCAGGAGTCTCCCCTTTACAGACATGCCCAATACATGCTAATCCCATGTAGTGTTGGGCCAAGACCGTGCAGCTTTTTGCATGCAGTACAAATGTGTTATTTTTGACCCATTTAAAAAATGGTGAATTTGCCTATTTCTGCATACAGGGGTCCTTAAACAGTCACTCTTGTGGACTCTTGTAGCCATTTCAATGTAGTGAGACCATTTTTAGAAACATGACCTCACTGTATAAAAACAACCACAAACGACATAGGGCATTCAGAGGATGCACGGCTTGCCTCGGTACATTGACAAGGGGGAGGGGTTCTGAGCCATTTTCAGAATAGAAATGCTCGCCATCCAATTGCCGAAATATGCAATTCTTGCAAATGGTTTGATATCAAATAACAAACATGAATATTTCCATGGTGTTCCTCGAGGTCTTGGTGTCTTAATGTGGTATTTCGGTGGGATTGTTGACCATGTTTATCAATTTGCAAGTAGTCAACGTTTTTATATTTAGCACCAAATCTGTTTAACAAATGTTATCAATCCAGAAATTGCTGCAACAACTTATGAGACATAATTGAGCATGAGTCGACGATGGCTATCATTAGGCATAGACATACTATCCCTCAGAACTTTTATAATTTGAATAGGTGAGAGTCAAAACACGTTTATTGCATATTAATAGAAATAAAATATTGACATTCAATGTTGAGCTGCATCTCAAATGATTCGTTAGGGTCCCTGCTTTCCAATAGCATATGGCACTTGTATGTGGCACCTACTGCTGACCTTGACCTTTGAACCACCCCAAAGAGGTCTTGGGGCTCAAGGGGTTAACATGAAAAAGGTTGAGAACCACTGCTATGGAATAGTTGAGTACACTTACCCTCTCTAGTAAGAGAATCCGCTGTTTCTCCTCCGACATCATTAGGACATTATCACTGGGAAAGAAAAAAATTATAAATTATAGAGAGATAGAGATAGAGTGGCCATTACTGGAATCAATTAGGCAGAAAGTCAATACATGTCGTTGAAACTACGAGGCGGTGATAGCTTATTTTCTAACTTCTTGTGAAATGCTAGCTAACCTTCGAACGTAGAAGGAAGGCAAACCCTGCAAAGCAGCATGCATGGGATTTGAGCAGGGCGTCAGGTTAATGCACAAGTGGTCAGTGTTATAGCAACATTGTATGGATATTTATGCTTTCTATTGTCTGGATTCAAAATGACGTCATCAACCCTTGGCCCAACAGAGCCAAGTATGTATTCTCGTTTTTTATCGCCCCAAGGATTGATAGTCATTTTGACGTAGGGCTGGGCGATATGGAAAAAAATCATATCACGATAACGATATGATAATGTTATCATATTTCTCGATATCGATAAATATCGAATTGTTATAAGTATAATTTTTTTTTTTTTTTTTTTTTTTTTTAAACAACAGATGTATGTTTATTTTGCAGTCATTTCTTTGTCATTGCCGCCATCTTTAGTGTTACATCCCCTCACACTCCAGTTCTCAGGCTGCAGCTGGTTTAAAAGCGAAAGTAAACCGGCTTCTCTGCTGGCTGTGGCTCCAGGGGGAGTTGAACAGTTCTGGCTCTGCTAGTTTATTTTCGATCTTTTGGCGCTTTTTTGGTGGACAAACCACCGCACATGTGCACCGTGACTCGTGACTGGAGTCTAGTTCTGCTAGCACACATAGCCTACTGTGTACAGACCGTTTCAAACTGTATTTTAAATTAGAAAGCAAACAAAATAAATGGACAAGAGAAAAATAAATCTCAATTTAGTCAGTATTGTCATTTGGACAAGCAAAGCCATTACTTTAAGTTGCAGGCAAGAAAGACAAGTCTGTCCACTGTCTCTGGTTTTAAAACTGCCCTGTTGCAGGTAAAAAAAAAAAAAAACGATTTTCGATTTTTCCCCCCAATATTCGATATAGATTATTAAAATATATCGCGATATTTATCGTTATCGTTATATCGCCCAGCCCTATTTTGACGTAGTAAGAACGATACTGCACAGCACTGCCATTTCCAGTCTGTAGTACTGACGCACGTACATTCACCTGAGGCTCTACTAAATGAGATGTGTGATGTCTTCAGGGTATCTGCAGGTTTAGCCCAGTCAGATTTAAGGCCTTTTAAGACTTTTTAATGCCACTCAGAATTAAATTTAATACCAATTTCACAATAACAAAATGGCAAAAATCATGGGTACTCTCAGTACTCATTCAAGGGTACTACGACTATGCCTGCACCTCATGGTACCAAAGCACCTCAAAAACACTAAAAACAAGATTACAAACATCACAAAACAAACAGGTCAGACTGCTGCTTAACCTCACTCCTAAAACCCACTTTACCCCTGCCCACATTCAAAACCGCTCTTAAAGAGCACCTACGGGAGGCTGCAATTCGAAACTGGCCACCGTAAATGTCCAACCCCCCCCCCCCTCCTCCTAATGTACAGTCTCATCCCCATCATATGTATATAATATTTTCTGTTAGGATCTCTGGGTAACAGTACTGTATATTATTTGCATATCATATATGTCACAAATGTAACAGTACTATATACCTGTATGCATGTCATGTATGTCCCTATGCCATAAATGTCATGATGTCATGTATGTTGTGTATGTCATAAATGTCACTATGAATTGAAAATGGGGGACCCTGATGTAAACAAGACAAACGTCTTTCTCTGGTCTGCATCCCCTTAACAATTGTGTGTATTGAGCCGTACTGTATTGTACCCATTCTGCAATCTGTTAAAGAAAGTGTTCATTCATTCATTGTTGTTTTGTTTTTGTAGTTTGGTTGAATGAATGAATGAATGAATACTTTATTTAACAGATTGCAGAATGGGTACAATACAGTACGGCTCAATACACACAATTGTTAAGGGGATGCAGACCAGAGAAAGACGTTTGTCTTGTTTACATCAGGGTCCTCCATTTTCAATTAATCTTAACATGTATGACATACACAACATACATGACATCATGAATGTATGGCATAGGGACATACATGACATACATACAGGTATATAGTACTGTTACATTTGTGACATATATTATATGCAAATATACAGTACTGTTACCCATAGATCCTAACATATATATATATACATATACATATGATGGGGAAGACTGTACATTAGGAGGGGGTGGGTGGGTGGTAGGAAAAAAAATACATACGGTGGGGTGAAGCTCTCATCAAACATCAACACAAATGTGTCCTTGTTTACATCCGTGAATAGATTATTTTGGATGTAAGAGGCCAATCCAAACCTGGCTATGTAGGAATGTTTGGTCTTTGCCGCATGTTAATGTCTTAGCGATTTCCGAGTCAGGGAACATAGCACGGAATACCTCTCCTAGTCCCTCATTGCCAGTGTAGGACTGGTGCTTTGAGACTGTTGAGAAACCACAGTACCTCAGCTTCAAGCGTTGGCGTGGAGCCGAACGTTATCCGGACTTCTGTTGGTGCAGATGTTATAGTCCTACCTGAGATGTAGGTAACATGCTTAGCGCTCTGCATGTGTGACTCGACTGCTTTTACTCCCATCGTAAAATCCTTTTTGCAGTTTGCAGCGGGCCTCGTAAATATCTTTCACTGGGACCAGAGGGTTGTTGAGTCAGTTCTCATTAAATGTGCACTTTCCCATGATATTAAATTAACACTTTAATCGCCGAAAACGCTGGAACTCGTCTTTCCCCGCCATGCTCATTCTGCCGAAGACGCCGTAACACGTCTTTGATATCAATATTTAAAAAATCTGTGATCGAAATCATATTTCTCCTCCGGGGACCTGATATATACTGCTGAGCTCCACTCAACTGTCTAACGGTTCAAGAGCGCCATCTGGTGGCCGATCGGCAGATCGGCCAACAGGGAGTGACGCACCAAACAGGAAGTGCTCATCCATATTTCGTCCGGGCACTCGCGATCGTTAGCCGGACTCCATCTCGACACACTGGATAATCAATCGCTCGCCCTAACTCAATAAATAACGTTATTTGGACGTATATAGTATTATACAACCTGGAAATGGTTCATCTAGATCAACATCCCATAATCGAAAAAAATTGTCTACTCCAAGCTGATCG
Source organism: Notolepis coatsorum (assembly GCF_963971535.1). Taxonomy (NCBI): domain Eukaryota; kingdom Metazoa; phylum Chordata; class Actinopteri; order Aulopiformes; family Paralepididae; genus Notolepis; species Notolepis coatsorum. The sequence continues at coordinate 51,868,707 of NC_140177.1, read as the reverse complement.
TCCAACGGCGCAAGGAAGATACGGTAAGATCCAGCGTTATTTTCCAACGTGTTCTTTACTAACTGCTCTGATGACCATATGACCCACACTAGATGAATGATATAACGTTGCCCACAGAATTATAAACGACCCCCCGCCCATCCGGTCAACATCAGATGATACGTAGTAACTTCTAGAAGTACCTCCAGTTGAAATTTTTTATCTGGCACCGATCGCTACCAAACTGTATTTGATCATCAATATAATGCATTTGGGGCTATAAATCAAGTTCTGGAGAAAGCTGCAGAAAACGATAAAAACATACTTATACTTTAGACCATATTTTAGTATGAATAATTATGTGAATGAAAAAGTATAACGTTGCTACACCCTGAACAATAGATATAGGACATTGAATGGGCCATAATAATGTCAATTTAGCAATAGAATTTAAAAAGTTATAGCCCTGCAAAGAAGGGGAACTTCTCCATAGACAAATAGAGCTGGCTAGGGATGGTAAATTATGAATTTAACCATGGCGATCAAAGTGTTAACGAGTGCAAATAAATACAAATTAATTAAACTAAACGTCAGCGTTATCGCTACGGCTTGATAACGTGTTACCTATACTCCGGTGCTCTGAAATAGTTCCCGACAAACATTAAGGACCATCTTTATTGGTTCTGCTCCATTGCGTGAAAGAAAAAAAAAGTCTGACTTCATCTCCCGTTAACCGTTTTCCCCCAGATTTCACAATGAAACATAAGATGACATTGCAATTTATCTTTCCTGTCTATGGCATTTTTTAAGACCTCCGAAAGTCGGATTTAAGACATATTAAGGCCTTAATAGTTGATAAACAAATTTAAGACTTTTTGCCTGGTCTTGTCCTCTCTGTGCTTCCTCATTGGGCTATCTGATGCCTGGTCTTGTCCTCTGTGCTTCCTTGTTGGGCTATCTGATGCCTGGTCTTGTCCTCTCTGTGCTTCCTCATTGGAGTATCTGATGCCTGGTCTTGTCCTCTGTGCTTCCTTGTTGGGCTATCTGATGCCTGGTCTTGTCCTCTCTGTGCTTCCTCATTGGGCTATCTGATGCCTGGTCTTGTCCTCTCTGTGCTTCCTCATTGGGCTATCTGATGCCTGGTCTTGTCCTCTGTGCTTCCTTGTTGGGTTATCTGATGCCTGGTCTTGTCCTCTCTGTGCTTCCTCATTGGAGTATCTGATGCCTGGTCTAGTCCTCTGTGCTTCCTTGTTGGGCTATCTGATGCCTGGTCTTGTCCTCTCTGTGCTTCCTCATTGGGCTATCTGATGCCTGGTCTTGTCCTCTCTGTGCTTCCTCATTGGGCTATCTGATGCCTGGTCTTGTCCTCTCTGTGCTTCCTCATTGGGCTATCTGATGCCTGGTCTTGTCCTCTCTGTGCTTCCTCATTGGGCTATCTGATGCCTGGTCTTGTCCTCTCTGTGCTTCCTCATTGGGCTATCTGATGCCTGGTCTTGTCCTCTCTGTGCTTCCTTGTTGGACTAACGGAACGTAGACCAACCTCGGTCACTCTCTTTGTCTGGGAATAACCAAAACCAAATTCGGTCACGCCCCATTTTGCGCGACATGCAGGCTTTTTTTACTGTCAGCGTTTGGGAATTTCATGTCGACAGGTAGGTGAAGTTAAATTATACTTATTTTAGAATATATATATCAAATTTCATGAGTATTCATCTATATTTAGTCATCTAAAGACTATTAGATATGAACGTATGTACCAACATATAAAGCTCTTAATGAGCAAGGCCCAAAATACATAGCAAATTCCCTAGTTAGTTATCTGCCCTCAAGAACGCTACGGTCATCCACTACAGGTTTACTAGACACGCCCAGAAACCAAAAAAGGATAGGAAGTATGGCATTTGCCAACTATGCCCCAAAACTATGGAACACACTACCAACACACATCAGAAACGCCAGCTCTATACACATTTTTAAAGGAAAATTAAAAACGTACCTATACAGTCTAGCTTACAAATAGTTATGGCTTGGAAAAACCTGATGGATCCATGAGGCTAGGATAAGCCTTGTGGACCCAACTTTTTAGATGAAGGAACGGGTACATACGCACACAAGACGCGGCCACTGATGGGTCCATGGGACTTGGTAAAGCACTATGGACCCAAACTCTGGCCACTGACCACATGAGGGAACGGGTACATACGCACACAATACACGGCCACTGATGGATCCATGGGACTTGGTAAAGCACTATGGACCCAACTATGACCACTGATAAAAACGTAACTACACTAGCGTTATAAGAGCTAAACATTGCTACCTACCATACAAGTGCATTGGTTTAGTGCACTTCCGGTTGCTACTGAGCGGAAATGTTTGTGCGGACCTGTTCTCCCAAACTGGTAAGCAAATGAATGTTTTTACGTTATTTTCATTTTTACGTTACTATTATTATTATTATTATTATTTTTTAAACATTGATCTTAACTGATCACTGTGACTTTGTTGCTTTTATCGTTATATATGCCTATAATTGTGTACAGCACTTTGGGCTACATGACATGTATGAAAGGTGCTTTATAAATACTTACTTACTTACTTACTTACTTACTTACTTACCAGTAAAAAGTGGGAATCTCTAGAATGTGTTTTGGGCGACGGTGTTTACAAGTGCGGGTAGCCTATCAACTTAACGTTATACACAACACTTTCTGTTGTCAGTAGATGGCAGCATTGGTTTAAAAGGTGAAAATGTTATGACTACAAAATGACTACAAATCCCAAGACCTTTAGCACCTAGTTCACAGGTCAGCACCGGATTAGGAAAACGTGATCTGAGGAGCATTAAACTATTAATGCGACCTGAATATAGTGACCGAGAATGGTCACCTAATTATCTTAACAAAAGTGCATCATTAGCATTGTTTGTTGTCTAAAGGGGAACATAATGGTACAATTTAAGATTTTAATGTTATCCGCATATAAAAGGACAAATAAAACATTGTTAATTTGTAAGAAACCTCAATGAAAACGGCGCAGGGTAAATTATATTCGCTATCGTTATGAAAATGTGATAAAATCCTATAAAAATGTGGACGCATTTGGTCACTGTGACGTTATCTGATGCCTGGTCTTGTCCTCTCTGTGTTTCCTTGTTGGGCTATCCGATGCCTGGTCTTGTCCTCTGTGCTTCCTTATTGGGCTATCCGATGCCTGAACTTTTGAAATCCTCCTCGAGGGTGATTCATGCTTAATTCTGTAATTTTCTGGCAACTGCTTTAAAATCATCATAATAATGAGGATCCATATAGGAGGCCCCTCCGGCTGGGCTGGACCTTTTCCTTGCTTGGGTTATCCGTTATGGCTACTACAGTATGTTGACAGATGTTGAACATTAGAGGATGTCAAAATTTAGGTCCAACTCATTATTTTTCTGAAATAATTACTTCCAAAAACGTCTCTCTACCTCAACGTATTGCTTAAAGGGCATCACACAACTTGATAATAATAATAAACCTGCCATTATTATAGCTTACTGGTGAACATGACCAACCCTCTTGCCCCAAGTAGCAACACCGAAAATGAATGGTGAACAAATTTTGGGGCTAATAGAATGTTAGAGATTTTACAACCAAATGAGCGTAATACAGCAGAATGCATCAGAAAAGTTACAGACATCCACTAAATCTTTTTGGGGGCTGTCAAGCCAAAGTCACATTTTTATTTTATTCCAATTAATTCCTTACGATGCTGTGTATCAGTGTGACATTACAGATCAGGGAGAAGGACACACTCTCCTCTCGGCTTCTGGCTGTAGGCGACAGTAGGGAAGTGTACAGATAACAGACTGGATGCTGAAATCCTGCAGTATTTATCTTAAAGACATCTTGAATAAATTAGCTAAAGACATTTCTTTTGGCAGTAGCCAACATGTTTTGACAGGGAGAATCACTATATCAATATAATGGTCAGAGAATCCACATATTCAAAAGGGGATTTCTCTCAAAAGGTATCGTTCTTATTAGACAATTATTACTCTTCAGGAGAGATCACTTACTGCACTGTCACCATGCTGGCCTCCACCGCCGAATCCACTAGTTCGTCCTCTCGGATGGCTGCCACAGAGGCCAGTCTGTCCGGGTCTGGTAGGTACTCAGAGGAACAAGCCCCGGCAGCGGACATAGTCCGAGCCGCTGCGCCGGCAAACGCTCCAGCACCGGCTTCCATGACCTGGGTGACGGTGCTGGACGTGAAGAAGGCCGAGGAGATCAGGGCGGTGCTGCGCATACGGTTCAGCTCCTCCTCCAGGTGCTTCTTCTCCTGCATGACGCTGGCCCGGTCCTCCGACAGAGTCTCGATCAGAGCTGGAAAACAAACACCTCTGAGTTAAAGACAAAATGCTCCAGGAATACCAACTGAACAAAGTGGAGACAAGTAGAAAACTAAATAATTGTTTGCGACATACACAATGTTACATTTACACTATATACAATTAATAACTCATGAAGGCACACATATTCAGCTTATTAACCTCTTAAGCCTGAGCAGTCAAAGTGTATATTTTCAGCACTACGTTTGTTTACCAATGGTTTTAACTTTTAAGTGTTATTAGTGAAATATGAGTTATAGAACTCTCAGGGCATCGAGTCGGAAAAAGATGGGCTTTCGAATAATAAAAAAAAAAAAAACTACACTTCCCAGCTCACGCAATCATCCGACTTCATTTTCAGTAATTTCTTTCCTCTTTATTTTCAGGATCATATCTCACAGCGTTAACAAACCTGAACGGTATTGCCATAAATTAGAACGCAGTTAGTTTCTCTACCTTTCGGTGAACGTCTAGCAAAAAACGGCGTTGCAATCTGATGACAAATGGCGGAGAAACGTACATTATAAAAAAGTAACTGTACTTGCAGTAGATTTCATTCACAGTTTTTGCTGTACGCCTGCCTGGTGATACTAAATCCAGATTGAACTCTGCCATTGGAAAGGGGAGATTTGGCCCGATCCATATACCGGTAGTCTAGATGGAAACATAGGTCCACCTGCAGTGTCTGGATTTCTTTTCGCCACCTGTTTTTTCTTAATCCTTGAAGTGTCTATTTTAAGATTAGGTAAACAGGTTGAAATAATGTCCCATGGGGTTTATTTTTAACCCTTTATTACACCTATCTTGAAAAAGAAGAAAAAGAAAAAACACTTTTGAAGTTAACAACATATAGAGAAATTAAAACATTTCCCCAAACAACATTGACCCAAGGAATTCAGTAAAATTGTTATTTTTTTGTTATTTTTAAGATTCAAACGCATCTATTTTCACATTCTATTTCAGGACAAGAAAATGCGAAAAAAGCTGAATTTTTTTAGATCACATCTCTATTTTCCCAATTTACTCAAATGTAGTCCATTTGAGGTTAATATTGGAAATACAATGTTAATAAAGATTGTATCATGCTGTTATGCCCTAAATATTGTAGATTTTGTGTAAACAAGGCCAAAAGTGGAAGACTAATGTGAAAAGACTAATTCGTCCTACATAAGACAAATGAACACATTTCACATTAAAACACAATTCCTATACAATTTGAAATCCAGTGAAATATGTTTTGTTAAGGTTCAAACAAAGTACTATTACAGTACATCTTCTCTGTTGGCACAACATTAAAACCTAAACTACTAATCATCATCATCAAAGAGATCGTCAAAGTCTATCTCTCCAATCTCCATCCTCATCACACTCGTACTCGCCATCCCCCTCATCCACTTTATGTTTTGCATAATCTGCCTCCTTATTAAGAGCTTCTTGCTCTTCTGACTCCGCTTTCTGGGCCAGTACCTCAACAAGAGGAGGGAGGATGGGTCCAACCGTCCAGACAGGCTATAACACCTCCTCATCCATCATCTTCTCCCAGCCCATATCCTGATCATAGGGTTTGGGCCTCTCAAATATTGGCTGGTCTGCTCTTTTGTAGCAGGCAACTCTGAAGTTGACTCGCTGTACATGTGGGATGAGACAGACCTTGAGAAGAGGCAGGCGTTCAAGGTCTACTTTGGATTTTGCATCCAGGACATTATCAAGACCCACCATTTTCTGCAGCATCTTGGCCCGCACAGCATCAACTGACTTCATCCGACCATTGCCATACATAATGCAAGTGAAGGACTCCATCTCCTGTTGGAGTTCATCTGTCACCAGCCACAATGCACCAAGCTGACTGAAAGCCTTCTGGAACCTAGGGTTCTTCTGCAACTTCTTCAAGGGATTCACCTTTCCCTTGCCTTTGAAGGCGCTGGTACAGTATTCCCCAGAAAATACATAGTATCCCAGCAGAGTGCTGCAGTACTCAGGGCCCAGAGACTCAGCCAGTTCAGACACATTTATCAGCTTGCGATGCATGCCAGTACCGTGGTCAAATAGCAGACCAGCTACACGATGCAGCCCTCACCCTCCATGCTCTCATTAAAAAGGCATTCAAAGAGTCAAAGGAGCTGCCATGGCCCCCAACTGCAGAGGAGTTGAACACTGTGAAGATGGAGGAGCTGCTCGCAGATGATCTTGTAAGGTTTCTGAACTTGGTGCTGACAGGGACACCTGAGCTTGATGGAGAAAAGTGTGAGAAGACTCAGAGGCTTGTCTATTCGATCACACAAGATGCGTGTCGTGCTGCAACCAACAGCAAGTGGAAACTGTTTACATGACTGAGCGGGGGCTGGTACACATGACTGAGAGGGGGCTGGTAGATGACTGCGAGGGGGCTGTGGTACATGACTGAGAGGGGGCTGTGGTACATGACTGAGAGGGGGCTGTGGTACATGACTGAGAGGGGGCTGTGGTACATGACTGAGAGGGGGCTGGTGGTACATGACTGAGGGGGCTTTCTCACCAACCATTAGGGTTGGGCACCGAAAACCGGTTCTAATTAGGATAATTAGATTAATTCTGGAACCGGAAGTAACATATCTGCATTTCGATTCTTAAAAATAAATAAAAATAAAATTACTTTGTTAATTAATACCCTAGTTACAGTACAGCAACCAAATTAAACTGTATCAAGTCAACTGAAAATGTGAATAGCATGGAATTTTTTTTAAATTTTCAAAAAAATAAAATATTCTCCTGTGTCCGTCTCCCTGATCTGTAATGTCACACTGATACACAGCATCGTAAGGAATTAATTGGAATAAAATAAGCTGTGACCTGCACCTCAAAGAATCGGAAGCGAGAATCGTTCAGAACAGGAATCGATAGAGAATCGGAACCGGAATCATTCAAATACAAACGATGCCCAACCCTACTAACCATTCGGGGTCGAATCACAGCCCGATCGCACCCAAATAGGGTGTGGTCGTCCTACTGAGAACGCTCCCCCGCGTCCCCGGGGACGCTGATTCGCTCCAAACCTGGACCGCTGGAATAGGTGGTCTCGGGTGCGCGCCAGAGGGAGAGCGGGGGGCGTGGTAGCTTACTGTAATGCTTTCATGCTTGCTTGAATTTTGGGCAGATAAAAACATACAGCAACAACTGGACAATACCCACAAAAACTATATTTATGGGCAATTTGGCGAGTTCAGACCTCAACCAAACAAGCATGTTGAGCCTCACGGCTGCAGTGGATGAAAACATGAAGCCACGTTACAAGCACAATACTTCCCTGGCTCGCATTAGGCCTGGCAATTTTTTTGCCATTGCTATGTCTACTATACATTGGTTTCTTGTTCGAATGCATTTATTTCTATAGACCAGTGGTGCCCAACCAGTCGGTCGTGATCGACCGGTAGATCAATGACATGCAATATAATTGACGCAAGCAATGTTATTATTATTTATTGGTTATTCGTTTCTTTATATCAGCATCCAGTTTCCACCACCGTATGTTAAACGCTTCCTGTGTTGACGTTCGAGCGTGACATCATCGCCTACGGCAAGCTTACACGCTCAAAACGCAAACCGTGAACAAAACCCGGAGCGCACCAAGACTGCAGTGTGTACGCAAACTAGAGGGGGGAGAGGGAGGGGGGAAGTTCGCACGCAAGGACGGAGCGAGGACGGAGCGAAGCTGATTTGACCCCGAATGGCAGTGAGAAAGCCCCCTGAGAGGGGGCTGGTGGTACATGACAGAGGGGGCTGGTACACATGACTGAGAAGGGGCTGTGGTACATGACTGAGAGGGGGCTGGTACACATGACTGAGAGGGGGCTGGTGGTACATGACTGAGAGGGGGCTGGTGGTACATGACAGAGGGGGCTGGCTGGTACATGACTGAGAGGGGGCTGTGGTACATGACAAGTTTCAAGTTTCTTTATTAGTTGTCATACAGAAGTACAGAATACTTTTATACAAAATGTTTCTCTGTTACGCTCCAGAGACTGTGCTAGACAAAAGGATAAGTATAAAATAAAATAAGTATAGCAAGTATAAAATAGAAGTCACGTACGTAGACACAAGTGTTCAGTATGTACATATGTACAATGTTCAATGCAGAGTAGAAGTAATTAAGTTACCATACAATATACAATATACTAATTACAATATACTACCGGTATATAGTGCAAAGCAGAAATGGGATGAGGTACAATTTAGGTACAATTTACAGTAAGGTGTACTGAGGTATGGGTTGTAGTGCAAATTCTTTGTCAATAAATATAAAGTGTGTTTAGGTGTTCTAAAGTGTGTAGAGTGGGTGCTGCAGTGAGTTGTTTGTTTAAAGTGAGTGTGTGCGTGTGGATGTGTGTGCTGTGAGTGCTTTTGATGGTTGTTGCATAGTGTTATTGTTCGTTGAGCAACCTGATGGCCTGGGGATAGAAGCTTCTTCTGAGTCTTTCTGTGCTTGCCATGAGACTCCGGTATCGCTTTCCTGACCGCAGCAGTTCAAAGAGGCAGTTGTTTGGGTGGCTGGAGTCTTTGATAATTCTCTTAGCCTTACCCATGCACCACATGACTGAGAGGGGCCTGGCTGGTACATGCCTATGAGAGGGGGCTGGTACATGACTGAGAGGAGGCTGGGTACATTCCAGAAGGCTTTCAGTCAGCTTGGTGCATTGTGGCTGGTGACAGATTAACTCCAACAGGAGATGGAGTCCTTCACTTGCATTATGTATGGCGAATTGGCGATGGTCGGATGAAGTCAGTTGATGCTGTGCGGGCCAAGATGCTGCAGAAAATGGTGGGTCTTGATAATGTCCTGGATGCAAAATCCAAAGTAGACCTTAAACGCCTGCCTCTTCTCAAGGTCTGTCTCATCCCACATGTACAGCGAGTCAACTTCAGAGTTGCCTGCTACAAAAGAGCAGACCAGCCAATATTTGAGAGGCCCAAACCCTATGATCAGGATATGGGCTGGAAGATGATGGATGAGGGGGTGTTAGAGCCTGTCTGGATGGTTGGACCCATCCTACCTCCTTCTCTTGTTGAGGTACTGGCCCAGAAAGCGGAGTCAGAAGAGCAAGAAGCTCTTAATAAGGAGGCAGATTATGCAAAACATAAAGTGGATGAGGAGGATGGAGAGTACGAGTGTGATGAGGATGGAGATTGGAGAGATAGACTTTGACGATCTCTTTGATGATGATTAGTAATTTAGGTTTTAATGTTGTGCCAACAGAGAAGATGTACTGTAATAGTACTTTGTTTGAACCTTAAAACATATTTCACTGGATTTCAAATTGTATAGGAAAATGTGTTAATTTGTCTTATGTAGGACGAATTAGTCTTTTCACATTAGTCTTCCACTTTTGGCCTTGTTTACACAAAATCTACAATATTTAGGGCATAACAGCATGATACAATCTTTATTAACATTGTATTTTCAATATTAACCTCAAATTGATCTCATCTGATGGACAAAATTTGAGTAAATTGGGAAAATAGAGATGTGATCTAAACATTTTTAGCTTTTTTTGCATTTTCTTGTCCTGAAATAGAATCAAGATGTGTTTAAATCTTAAAAATAACAGTTTTACTGAATTCCTTGGGTCAATATTGTTGGGGGAAATGTTTTAATTTGTCTCTCTATATGTTGTTAACTTCAAAAGTTATGCCGTTTTCTTCTTTCTTTTTCTTCTTCGTTCAGGATAGGTGTAATAAAGGGTTAAAAATAAACCCCATGGGACATTATTTCAACCTGTTAAAATCTTAAAATAGCCACTTCAAGGATTAAGAAAAAACAGGTGGCGAAAAAAAATCCAGATACTGCAGGTGGACCTATGTTTCCATCTAGACTAATAGATGTGCGACTTGGCCATAATAAGGTAATTTATAGGCCTGATATTCTATAATCATATTTCAAATTGCATGTGTCCGGATGGCAGAATTCACTACTGTATCTACAAAACCTTCTGTTTAATTATCTTCCCTTTATTCATTTGCTTAGAATTTTTCATGTCTGGTCAATTTTAGCATGGCGTTATTCACTGTCAAAGATTAAATTAAAAGAAAAAATGTATTCTCTTTTGGTTCATTACAATTTACGCAAGCCTAGTAACAGACACAATATTTCTGACACTGGGAATACATTCCCTGAGATCCATAGATGTCCCTAGATACCAAGAACATGCAAATGGGCCTTGTAGGCAGATTTTTTGAAAATAGGGCTAGGGCTTAAGAGGTTAAACGGTAGAATCTGTAATGTCGTCAAATAGCAACCTCTAGGCAAAAGATAACATGGTACTGTGCTTTGTTTACAGTTTTTGTCTGATTTCAGTGGGTATAGGGGTTAGGTTACTACTGCTGGCCACATCTCAGGCTCTACCAAGAGGTCTGGAGAACTTCACAGTATAATTAGTTGCTAAACGTCAACCCACACACATCTGACCAAAACTAAAAAGTAAACAAAGTGCAATACCAAATGAGGCTCTTTTGCCTAGAGGTCGCATCAACTGAATGCATCACTGACATTTGGTGTGTGACATTAGGCATTTATTTTATCACCATCCACTCAATGGAGGACACAATATATACGGTGTACCTTTGTCCTTCTCCTGCTGCTGTGTAACCTTGCACAGCTTCTCCGTGAGCTCCTTGATAATCTGCTCCTTCTTCAGTTTCTCCCGAGTTACGACAGTGTTGAAGTTAGTCTAAGGGGCGAGAGAAAAAGAATGTCTCAGGTGAGAAGTGAGCTCATTGATAATCTGCTTTCCTTCTTCAGTTTCTCCCGGTTAGGAAAGTGTGGAAGAGTTAGTCTAGGGCAGGGGTGGCCAATCAGTCAGAGATTAAGAGCCACAAAAATTACTGTGGTACCACAAAGAGCCACACCACAACCTTTTTTTTCCAGTCACGGCACCGTTCATGTGTTTATAGGTCTCACTCTCTGGACTCTGAAGTTGCTAATGTCTTTTTTATTTGGGCCTCACAGGGTTAAAAGTACCCTGTGAGACCCACGGTTGCAAAATTACAAAATCACTTTTAGCCATAAAAAAAAAAAAGTCTAAATGTTTATTTAAAAAATGTTAAGTACATGTATATTGGTCCTGTTGTTCAGCCTCACAATGCTATTTGATAGTAAATGTGTTTATATGTCCCACCCTCTGAAGTTGCTAATGTCTTTTTAATTTGGGCCTCACAGGGTTATAACCTTTTATGCCCGAGATATACAGTAAAAGTGTATATTTTCAGCATTACGTTTGTTTACCATTAGTGAAATATAAGATTATAGAAATCTCAGGGCATTGAGTCGGAAACCGGCGCATATTGACAGGAGGAAGTGGAGCAGCCAAAAGTGGTTTTTTGAAGGAAGAGACTCAGGACTTTCGAATTTCGAAAAACTACTCTACCCAGTTCACGCCAGCCCCTGTCAATCATCTGACTTCTGGATTTACTTTTTTATTTCTCTTATTTTTTGGGATTATCTCCCACAAACCTGAACGTTATTGCCATAAAACAGAACACAGTTCATTTCTCTACCTTTCTGTGAACGTCTAGCAAAAAACAGTGTTGCAATATGATGAAAAATGGTGGAGAAATGTACATTATAAAAAAGATGGCAGAATTCAGTACTGTATCTACAAAACCTTCCGTTTAATAATCTTCCCTTTATTCATTTGCTTAGATCTTTCAGGTCTGGTCAATTTTAGCATGGTGTTATTCACATATATATATATTTTTTTTTTAATATAATTGATATTCTCCTTTGGTTCATTACAATTTACTCAAGCACACTATTTCTGACACTGGGAATACATTCCCCGAGATCCATAGATGTCCCTAGATTCAGATACCAAGAACATGCAAATGGACGATTAAAAATATTTTTTTTATTCTACATCCTTATGGAATGAGTGACATACAAAAAAAATAGCAAAAATAATAAATAATAAAGATATTTTTGTATGGATGGATGGAAGAGCCAGACATTGACAGGCAAAGAGCCACATGCGGCTCGTGAGCCGCGGGTTGGCCACCCCTGGTCTAGGGGTAGGAAGGTGGGTCTCAGGTGAGAAGTGAGCTCATTGATAATCTGCTGCTTCTTCAGTTTCTTCCGGTTAGGACAGTGTGGAAGAGGAGAATAATCAAGGGCATGAACTTTCACTTGTAATACAGCATATTGGTAACTTTCAAGGCTGCACATTCTGAAGGAATTTCTTAATGGATATTTGCCTGTGTTAATGTACTACTGATAATTGTTAATGAAGAAATCGTTCCCATGTGATGTTCAGATGGTCTTCAGTCTGGGATCAATTCAGGAACCACTGGAATATATGGTTTGGTTTTCTTCACCACATAAACATGAGCTACATTTAGCCACTGCTAAATGAATGAGTCATAGGGTGCACACCGCAATGCAAATCTTGGGGAAATACCACCTGTAGGCGATTATCAGTGAATGGAACCATGATTTCCAGTTTCAACTGGTTCTTGGGACTAGTCTCCGGCCACAGTAGCAACTGATTATCACAGAGGGAGGGGGTCCTTTAAGCTTTAAGTGGCATTTTACTTTTAGGACAACATGTTTAGTTTAGTACGGTTAGGTTGCAATTATGTATACAGGATCAAATAAATTGTTCCTTTTATTGGTCGACCTATATATCACATTGGGCCAATATTGGCAGTTTTTAACCCTGCCCACATTATAATTTTTCGCAGGCTCTAGCAGGCTAATTTTGTATGCGAAAAAGGCCATCATATGAAACTAGAGATCACAAGCAAAAGCATGATTCCAGGAATCAGTCGATACCAATCTTCATGATAGCTTACCTGGAAAGGGGCTAAAAAGGGCTTCGCAGATATTATGAAGGGAAGAAATACTGCAATATTTTATATCCAAAGGTTAGCAATATGTTGTCAAAAAGAATTTAAGCCAACTCCAGATTTATTTAGGCTACTGTTAGCAAGTGCAAACCTAGCTGTCATCAACCAGCTAAGCTAGCTAGCTAATAGCCAACATTAGTGAACTTAAGTTCAGCAATTCTGTGTCTCATGTCATTATTCAATTGTTGTATTTTATCAGATACAAAAACTTGTTTTTGAATAATTATATTGACCATTGGCCGTCCTGCTCACTAAATATTGGTATCGACATCGGCCATCTAAAAACCCATATCAGTCAACCACTAGTTACATTTTTTATTTTTTTGTATCTCTCTTCCTCCGATTTTTTCTGTTTTCTCCCCGTCCCAATTTAGTCGTTGTGCCAATTCCCCCCCCCTCCCCTACCTGGTTGTTGTGTGCATGTTCTCCTACTGGTCGGTACAAGGGAACCCTGAAGTATCCGCACGCTTCCTCCGACACGTGCGGCGACAGCCAGTGGCTCTCTTCTCACCTGGCAGCGAGGGCTCTCATTGGTGAAGTGTAACGCGTGGGAGGTCACGCTGCCTTCCTCAAGTACTGCCTCCGCTGAGCAAGCGCCCAGACCTGACCTGTAGGCGTCGCTGTCCACAACGCCAGTTTCCCACCCACGGCTTCCCTCCCCCTAACCCAGCCAAACGAGTTAGTATAGCGATCAGCCCAAGCCAAGGCAATGCTGACTCCGGGAGTCGAGACCGCAGCCTCTTGCATTGGTGACGAGCGCAATCTCCGCTACGCCACCTGACCGCCCCAACCACTAGTTAATTTACCAATAATTTGAGGATGGTGTAGGGCTGGGCGATATAACGATAACGATAAATATTGCGATATATTTTAATAATCGATATCGGAAAGAAAAATATCGAATAAAATATCGTTTTTTTTTTTTTTTCTGCAACAGGGCAGACTTGTCTTTCTTGCCTGCAACTTAAAGTAATGGCTTTGCTTGTCCAAATGACAATACTGACCAAATTGAGATTTCTTTTTCTCTTGTCCATTTTATTTTGTTTGCTTTCTAATTTAAAATACAGTTTGAAACCGTCTGTACACAGTAGGCTATGTGTGCTAGGAGAGCTAGTCTCCAGTCATGAGTCACGGTGCACATGGTTTGTCCACCAAAAAAGCGCCAAAAGATAGAAAAGAAACTAGCAGAGCCAGAACTGTTCAACTCCCCTGGAGCCACAGCCAGCAGAGAAGCCGGTTTACTTTCGCTTTTAAACCAGCTGCAGCCTGAGAACTGGAGTGTGAGGGGATGTAACACTAAAGATGGCGGCAACGACAAAGAATTGCTGCAAAATAAACATACATCTGTTGTTTATATAAAAAAAATTATAAAAAAATTTATTTATAACAATTTAGATAATTATCGATATCGAATGATATGATAACATTATCATATCGTTATCGCGATATGATTTTTTGCCATATCCCAGCCCTATGGTGACATTAACTAGTAAAACACATACATGTAAATAATTACATACAATTGCATATCACCATAGTTTATACTTCAAATGTATGATATTTAGACTATATGGGCGCAAAATGAATGGAAGTTAAGTGGTAGTCTCATTCAAATGGATGAGGCTCTTGCAAACATTCTGAATGACTATGATGTTGACTATAATGATTTAAGTAGTTCATAACAGTACTCCTGTCAATTCAAAAACAGCGGTTATCTGAAGTTAAATAGATATTCCACAAATTGAGATGTTTCCTAAAGTTTGATTATTATTATTAGTGTGGTTCTCTCATATTTTATTATATATATATATAATATGTCTAAAATGATATAAAAGAAAGACTAATGCTAAAACATCTAGAATTATAAATAATCATTTAAATTGTGAATCATGTCTGTACTACAAACGGTTTATGAGATATGAGATGTGTGTGCGCTTGCGTGCGTGGAGAACTGCCCTTATATGGGCTGGTGAACTGCCTGTGACCTGGCTAGCTCGGTTGTTAAAGGTATACCGGTAGTTGGGATTTCTGGACATTAAATTGTATGTCCAATAAAACCATTTTATTATAATCATTTTCAAATAAAACCATTTAGTATAAAATCTTTATAAAAACAAGATTTGGTCTTCAAAAAAGTATTTTTGAAATTGTCTTGAAAAAGATGAGTCGTCTTATATTCAGGGTTGTCTTTCGGACCAATATGGTAACTTTTGATTACACTACAAGTATTTAATACAACTTAATGTTCAAACATCCTAACTATCCCTTTACATCTCAGTCAGAGCGCAGCACCACATGTCAAACTTATGCTGATGTGGGAGAACCAAAGCAAAGCTCTGGAAGGAATATTGCAACGAATAAGGAGTGGAATAATAAAATATGTGGGATAACCACACTAATAATAATAATCTTGGCTAATTTTAGGGAAAATCTCTCAATTCGTAGAATATCTATTTAACTTCAGATATCAGCTGTGGGCCAGTCTCTAATTTACAGGAGTACTGTTATGAACTAATTAAATCATTATAGTCAACATCATAGTCATTCAGAATGTTTGCAAGAGCCTCATCCCTTTGAATGAGACTACCACTTAATTTAATCTCTATTAGAATGTAGATTTAGAATCTGATGTGAAATACTCTCCCCTCCAGTGCATCACTCCCTCTTGTGTTCATTTTAATTATGGCATTTCATTCAACAACCCATGAGACTCTCAAATGATACAATTTAAACAAGAACTTAAATTCCACAACAATCTTGAATTTAGTCTAAGCTTGATTAAAATGAACATAACTAAAATTCCCGGTAACTTCATATTATGAACATAGAGGATGATTATCCAAAATATGATTTGATATAACGTAGCTTTATGCATTACAAATATGGATCTATAAATGAGTATGTAAAGAGCAGAGAAGAGAAAACATGGTTTGCATTCATAGAAGGGCAATATGTTTACCAACAACGACTCCCCCTCATGACACATACCTGTGTCAAATTACCATGCTCAGTACTCTACAAGTCATGCAGGGTCATCACAACCTTCCGTGTACTATAATTATGGTACGCACAGAGTACCAAGGTGTATTCCTGCTTTCTGGAATAACTAAGGCTGTATCTCATATTTGTAATGTAGTTTAAAAAAGCAGTATCAATAGATTTTCATTCAGTTAGGCTACGCTAAATTGGTGTTTTCCATTACATGTGGCCAGTGTTGGGGTCTTTACTCAAAATAT
Organism: Notolepis coatsorum; assembly: GCF_963971535.1. Classification (NCBI taxonomy): domain Eukaryota; kingdom Metazoa; phylum Chordata; class Actinopteri; order Aulopiformes; family Paralepididae; genus Notolepis; species Notolepis coatsorum. The sequence goes on along the minus strand of NC_140177.1, from coordinate 51,852,252 downwards.
TATATTTTTCGAGACGCCCATTATGCAAATGGTCACGTAATTTATTTGAATCCATAACAATACAACAGGAATGATAAAAGTATGAAACACGAGCAACGGTTAGGTTAGCAACGGTAGCGTGATTTGTGAAATCGGAACAGTAACGCCTGCAAGATATTTCAAAACAAAATGCAGACAAACCTGCTGCTCTGCAATGAGTGACGTCTTGAGGTTCTGCATCTCTTCATTCTTCCTCCTCTCCAGGAGCTCCATCTGGGTCTGCAGGGAGGCCCTCTCCTGCTGCCACCGCTCCTGAAGGGCAGGGTCCAGGGAGAGCGGAGCCTCGGCTTCTGCGTGAAGAGACAACCCTTCCTCCCTGAAAAGACACAGTTGAATCAAATACAACACAAGCATAAGATGACAAAATTAAATACTTTTCTTTTTGGCATATCTAAACCAGATTCCGTCTCAGGGTTTAAATAGCTTGAAACAAGTTATTTATTTTTAATATAAATGTCATTTTATCAACTGTCGAGAGGTTTTGCAAATAAATCCAGACAGAAAAATGTGCTACAGTGAAAACTGATGTAATTGGTGCAAAAGCATGTCTGATGTGTTAAGATACATCTATTCCAACTCTCACCGTGTTGAGGATGGTCTCTCTTGAAGCTCATTTTCAAGATGTCTAATTTTGTCTAACAGTCTCTCCTCCATCTCCTCCTTTTGTTGCTCTAATTCTTTAAAGGCATCTGGTAATGCAGCCTTCAAGGCCTCTTCTTTCTCTAAACGTTCCTGGGCTGCATGACTGTCCTGCTCTAATCTTTTGGAAAGCATGTCGTTTTCTGCCTGCAGGTCACAGATAACAGTCCTCAAGTCTCGCTCCTGCTCCTGGAAAGTCCTCAGCTGTGCTTCCTTCTCTTCACACAGAGAGACTACTTGCTGGTGTAGGTCATGCTGACGCTCGGCACGTTCTTTCTCAGCGCTGTGGACTTGCTGTTGCAGGGAGGAGAGCTCGCTGCGGAGCAAGATCCTCTCCTCCTCATGCCGGTCGACCAGCTCTAAGATGCAGTGGTCCTTCTCAATCCGCATCAGAGTCCTCAGCTCCGCTAGGCCCACCTCATACTCCTCATTCTTCACTTGAAGCTGCCCGTTGAGGTCTGCCACTTCTTTGCTGAGGGCTTTAGTCTCTGCCTCTACCTGGGCCTTCACAGACTCGGCTTGCTGCATCTTGGCCTCCTCAAACAACAGCCTCACCTCCTCAGTCTCCGACTCTTTGAGGGCTAGCTCCACTTCAAGTTTGCAGCGCAGGTCAGCCAGTTCAGCAGCATGACCCTGCAAGAGCTTGATTTGGCTGTCCTTCTCCGTCAGGACAGTGGCATGGGAATCGGCTGCCTCATATAACTGCAACGCATGCTCCCTGTTGAGCAGGTCCAGGTGGGCGTTGTGCTCCTGCTCCAGCCTTACCTCCAGCTCCTCCAAGTGCAATTGTTCAACGGCCTCCAACTCCTGCCGAATCTCCTGCTTCTGCCGCTCCACCTCACAGTGCAGGTTCTCAAGCTGGCTGCTCAGAGAGGCTCTGCAGGAGGTCAGAGTCTCGACCTCACAGTGCAGGTTCTCAAGCTGGTTGCTCAGAGAGTCTCTGCAGGAGGTCAGAGTCTCGACCTCACCAGCTTGATCACTGATCGTCTGGTCTAGGTTCTTAACCCTCTCTGTGTGGCTGGTCTCTGCTTCAACCCATCTCTCCTTCTCATTCTCGAGCTGAGCGAGTTCCTTCTCCTTGCATTCCAGAAGCCCCTCCTGCTCCATCATGGCGAGTTGAATATCTCTGACTATGTTCTGGTTCACCTGGTTTTCCTCTGCCAGGGTCTGAATCCGTTTCTCAAGCTTGTGCCGGAGAGAGAGGACCTCGTTTTGGTGTTGCTCCTTCATCTCCAATTCATGGGCCTGACGGATGTTGTCAACGATGCCACGCACCTCTATGGTCATGGTCTTGAGGGCAAAGCCAAAGTCTCGCTGTTCCTTCAAAACCAGACCCCTGAAGTGGTAGAGGTCATCCTTGACACTCCTCAAGTTGGACTGGGACTCTTCTGCAGCAGAGCGGTACTTCTCGATAACCAGCTTCAGAACGGCCATCCTGGAGTTCTCCCTCTCTAGTGTTGTGGTATCCTGAATGCGCTTGTTATCGATAGCGTTGATGACTGAGGAGTACAAGGATTCAACCATCATTTCTGGACTTGTCGGGTCACTGATGTGATTGGGGGAGGTCAGGTTCCCTTCGATCACAAACTCATTGACGGCAGACATAAAGTCTAACTCAGGGCTCTCTGCTAGGGAGTCCAGGTCGAGGGAGCCATGATGAAGCAGCGGGTCCATGTTTGGGTGGCCGATGGTTTCAAAATCGAAGGTCTGAGCGTCGATGCTGTCTGGGGACAAGTCCTCTAATGGTGCAGGGATGAGTACAGGTAGGGGCAGGAAGATGTGGCCCTGAAGACTGAGGGAGGAGGGGGCTTTGAAGGAGGTAGGGGTGGTGGTACCAGGTGTGCTTTGAGACCGTGGGGTAGATCTCTGAGCACTCTGGCTGTAGGACACCTGGAAGGACAGCGCATGAAATAAAGGAGTGAGGAGGACATGCAAGTATGGCAATCAAGAACAAAGCCTACAGGATCCAATTTCTGTTTTAATTAGGCAATACAGGTAATAAGACTGTACATACTGTATGTATGTCTGAATCTGTGAACAGGGTTGTTATGAATACAAACCAAGTAATCAGGAGTAATCCCGTTTCTGTTTTCTCACGAGACCTGCATCCTTTTCACCATCTGCTCCATCATTTGTGGAGCTGACCATAATCTGGAACTGGTTTTGCATAGCTTAATCTATCGATCATCTCCCTTTAGCTGGAAGCATAGTTTTATATTTTAAGGACAAATTGTCCAAATTGATCATCACAAACCAGTTATGTTGCAAAATTAACAATTGAAATTAACAATAGTTGAAAATGTTCATCCCCATTTTAAATCTCAAGTTGTATATATGCTCCTTTTTCAGTTATTTTAGACAGTAATAATTTATATTTAGGAGCATCCTCTATGGCATGCTATGAAAATAGCACCACTGTTGGAACCCTGATTAGTGGCTGTGAAGAGCTCACCCGGACATTCTGGCAAGACACTTAGGGCGTGTTCACACCTGAAAGTCCGGGGATAGTCAGTCTGGACTTTCTGGTGGACCAAATGTGAAAATGATACATTGTTTGATTTTGGTCTGCGTTCACACTACCCTTTTTGGTGCAGATCTAATTTGTAAACAAAGGACATACAGTTGCATCTATTGGACTATAGCACTCACAAACGTAAACAGTTGCCGGCAGCGTAATGAGAGAGATACTATTACGAGCACGGCGCAAGTCGACTAGAGAGAGAGAGAGAGAGAAAAACGGACTATTGATCTAAAGGGACCATGGTCCACTTAAAGTGGACCAAACAGGGTAGGTGTGAACGCGCCCTTAGGGCGCTTTCACATATAGTTTTGGTGGACTCTGTGCGGACTCTGTGCGGTTCGGGGGGTGAAGTTGCAACATTGTTGCATTCTTCATTTGGTTCGTCTGCGTTCACATTGCAATTTGTCAAGCACACCAAACTTTCTGAACAATGTCACGCGGTCGAAAAGGGCGCTGTATTGACAGCGCTTTTTGGATATTCTCCACCCGTTATCACTTTCAAAGCACAAAGCACACGTGGCATTTACCACTCTACTGGCCAGGCGGCTGATTCTGTTTAAATGGAAGTCCGCTGCTCCCCCTCACCTTCACTGGATTAGAGACATACTATACTTTATCAAACTAGAAAAGATAATATGTACTCTGAGAGGTTCTTCATCTATGTTCAAGAAAACGTGGGGTTCATTCCTTGTGCTTGTGGATGATGTACAGTTCCATACTATTCCAGAATAGCAATTCTCATGCTGCTTGCTGGTATTCATCTGTGTGAACGTTAATTCAACGTGATTTATTTGATATACCGTATATACATTGGAGAAGCATATTTGGGTACTTGAACATGTGCTACATATTTGATATACTATTATTATATATATATATACTTTTGAGACGACTGTCGTGCAACCAAGTCAGTGTTTGTTTGTCTTATTATTTACTTTTGAAATTTGTTTCCCCTTCTGTTTAATGTTGTTATCTGTTCTATGTGGACAATGACAATACAATAATGCATATATGCAGACATATACTTTGATTTGCATGTCCTCAAAAAAGTATAATAAAAAAAAAAAAAGGGCGCTTGTCTATTGGACACAATAGAGAGTGGAAATGTGTGTATGTGACTGCGAGCCCTAACATGTGTGTGTGCGCGCGTGCGTGTGGGTGTGTGTGACTGCGAGCCCTATCTGACTCCAGATCAGCGGAGGCGTCACAATTTTCAGTCGATGGCGGTGCTGGTGATGCCGTGATTGCCGTCTGATGGGTCTCATCTTCGAAAGACTCAACGACATGTTTCGGGCTGGATGTGGGTCTTGTGCCAAGTATAACGTCCAGGTCATCATACCAAGGGAACTTGTCTTTCTCGTCCCCCGAACTCCTACTTTTTCGAAGCAAGTCACAGACTTTAAATAGGCTAATTGTTTTTTCAGCCTGTTATTCGTTTTAACTTCTTTAATTCACATTTCGTTTTAGAAGGCTACCGCTTAGCCTATATTTTACACACTGTGTTTAGCCTATATTAAATAGTCTAATTGTTTTTTCAGCCTGTTATTCGTTTTAACTTTCAGCCTGTTAAAATATGTGTCGTTAATTCAGTATTTAACTTCTTGAATCCATATTTATTTAGGCTATGCTAATTAAAAACAAATGTTATGGACATCTAATTTAATTCTCTGCTTATTTATTAATATATTGCTGACGTTTTTTTTATTTTGACGTGGCATTGATCCATTGTTCTATTGAAGCCCATTACCACCATCCTCTCGCTAAACAACTTGTACACCGCGTTGTTTTTATGGGTGCCCACAAGTAGCTGTTTAATTTGGTCTTCTGCCCATATGTCTATCAGGGCTTTCACCTCGTCATTCGCCCACGTCTGTCCACGAGACATGTTTACGGCATGCTTGTTTTGCAGTGAATGCGCGCCGCTGTGTTTTTTTTTCTTTTTTTCTACCCAAGATGCACAGTTTATCAGGTCACTTCCTATATTTGGTCTGCGTTTGGTCCGATGAAGCTAACCGAGACCTACGTTTTCAGGCGGACCAGTTTGCGTGTTGGTCCGCACCAGAGTTCGACTGAGCATTCACACCACCCCAAAAAAAACGGACTATCCGAGAAAACGAACTCTGGTCCGATAGTCCGGACCAAACAGCTCTGGTGTGAAAGCACCCTTAGCCATGTTGGCCTAGGGATGACTATAGTTGAACTTGTCCTACAGCAATAAACATTGTTTACAAGCTCAGCTGTGCCCATCATATCATGGGTCTTCAGGCTCTGCGTCTGGATCAAAGAGGGAAAAGGTCATGAAATTTGAGTTCTGTAACATGGTTCTTAATGGTCTCTGAAACATTTGTAACTGTTGCATATTTGCCTAGATCAATCAGGTACAGAAGATCAGACTCAACGTGGACATCAAGATCCCTTTTCATTTTGAGAATAGCACTCAGTCATGCTATTCAAATGATTTATTATCATTATTATTATTATGGAAGCTGTAATTACCCTTTGTTCACTCAACAGATCGGTAATAGTTTGAGACATCTCATCCACACTCTGTGCAGCTTGGACCAGCTGGTGAAGCATTTCTACATGCCTGTTTAAAGGCTCAAAGTCACATAGTGTGGGAAGCCTGAGAGAAAAATAAGAAAATGTCAGACGTCAGTTCAGCTACTACTATATCACTGGCAGGGTCATAATGAAAACCACCTGAGTGATAGATGACAATGACTTACATGAGGAAAGGCTGCACCTCTGTGGGACAGCAAGACTTCAGGTACTGCAGGTCCTCAACAGAGATGTCTGGAAGCTCACAGTCAAACCTTCTGGGCTTTCGGGTCTATGAAAAACAGAAGATGGAGAAAATAGATTAGTTAAAGAGGCCATATTATGCTTTTTATCATTTCCCCTTACCTTTGGTATGTTATATAGCAGGTGCATGTAGAATGTCTGCAGAGTTACAAAACCCAAAGTCCACGTCAAATGGGAGTTATTCTCTTCGACAAAAGATTACTGTTCCTTGAACTGCTGTTTGTAGTCCAGACTCTTTTTAGTTAGCTAGTTATCCAGTTTTATTTGAATTTTGTGAACCAGGAAGGCAGCTCGTTTTCATTTAAAGAGACAGGAGCCAAAAGTGCCTGTTTGAGGCTGATGAGCCCGCCTGTACAGCTGTAACTATGTGCTTTTTTAGCCTAAAAACATGTAATGTTTGTAATTGACCACGAAAATGAAAATATTAAAACAGGGAAATGGCCATAATATGGGCTCTTTAAAATATAGCGGAGATTCAAACTCATTTAAAAACACTGTTCCCTTTGGACCGACACTTACGCAAAATGATGTAGGAGGCCATGAATCCAGTCCTCTGAACAGGCGATTTCTGAGAAAAGACTTTCCTGAAAAGAAGACATTGACTACGTTATGAAAGCTCAGCTCAAGAATATAATCACTTTGCTGGCGTTTTCAAAAGGTGCGTCGTTTTCTACAATGACACCTCAAACATAATCAACTAGGAGCTCTCCAAAGGGACTTACTGAAGAGCTTCCCAAACGTTTCCCTTTTGAACTTTTCAGCCTCGTACAGTTGTTTCCCATCCTTCACAAGAGCACAGGCCCACTGGAAAAAGAAAACCCAAGTTTAGACTTTACTGTGCCACTGAATCTCTCTTCCAACTCAAAAGAATATCATGCTGACAAATGATGTAGTGCAGCATTTCTCAAACTGAGGGACTGGAATCAAGCAAGAAAACAAACAACCATTTTGTTTTATGCATTAATTTATAACATCAGTGGTTGTTCCATTTTAAAGTAAGCAGTTCCTAAAATTGGTCATATAGCTGCTTACAAGTCCCCAAAACAAAAATGTGCTACTCCTCGAGACCAAAGTTTGGGAATGCTTGGTGACTTAGCTAGTCACTATGTTTTCTCATCATGATTTCATCAGTTTTAACAGTCTCAACAACTTAAGACATACCTAGAGGGGAGCGGACTGCACACTCTTAGTAAAACAAAACAAAAATCAGCCAAACTGATCAGGGATCTGTGATAGGTCCAAAACGATTTATACTTTATATTAATGATATGTGCAATGTTGCTGAACTGTTAAAGTTTGTTATTTTTGCAGATGATACAAATGTATATTGCTCAGGAAGTAATTTAAAGGAACTTTTGTTTGATATTGAAAGAGAGCTTGAAACTCTCAAAACTTGGTTTGATGTTAATAAATTGTCTCTCAATATTAAGAAAACTAAATTAATGGTTTTTGGTAATCGAAAAGAAATAGAGGGGGAGATAGAGTTAAAAATATGTGATGTAAAAATAGAAAGTTTCTGAGATACAATTTCTAGGGGTAGTTATTGACCAGAAATTAACATGGAAACAACATGTTAACTACCTATATTCAAGGAAAAATATCTACGGTAAGTCAGTAGCAATATTGTATAAATGTAAGGATATATTAAACTACAAAGCCTTGCACATCATTTACTGCTCACTTATACTTCCTTACATTTCTTACTGTGTGGAAGTATGGGGGTTGACATTTAAAAATACAGTAAATCCAATCCAAATGCAAAAGCGGGCCATTCGGAACCTTTTCAAGGCTGGTTACTATGAACACACAAATCCATTGTTTATAAAGTCTCATATTATGAAATTTAATGATTTGGTTTACTATAAAACTATGCAAATAATGTACAGAGCTAAAGCAAAGTTACTCCCAGATGGGGTGCAAAGGTTTTTTTCAATACATGAAAGAAAATATGATTTGAGAGATATTTGTAAATTTACTGTTCAAAAAGCTAAGAAAGGGATTAAAAGGAGGTGTATTTCTATTATTGGGGTTAACTTGTGGAACAATGCTGATATACAGTTAAGAATGAGTAATTCGATTTTTGGTTTTTAAGAAAAAGGTTTGTAAAGCTATTTTTGAAAACTACAAGGGTGAATAATACTGTTTTGCTTGCTTTTTTTTCTTTAGAATACTGTTTGAGTCTATTTTTTTTATTTTTTTGTAAGAATATAGGACAGGCACATATAAGCACTATGCTTCAGTCTGTACCTTTTCAGTCACTGTAAAAAAAAATCAAATATTGATAAATGATGGTATATTGTATTGTGTGAGATGATGACTGAAAAAATAAACTACTACTACTACTACTACTACTACTACTACTATCTACTTTTTCTCCCCATTTTTTTTTCTATTTTTCTCCCATCCCAATTTCGTATTATCCAATTCTACCCTCCCCTGTCTCGAATGTTGTTAGACCATGCCTCCCACTGGTCGGCTGCAATGTGGACCAAGCCTTGCATCACGTGTCCCCTCCGGTACAGGAGCAGCTTTTGGCTACACAAGGTACCGTCTAAGAAATGAGGGCATGAGAAATGTCACACCCCCCGTCACACTGACCTCTCTGTAGTGGCGTAGAAACATCTTTCTCCTGACGACCTCCACCACGGCCAGGCAGTACATCTGGGGCACTGTGCTAAGAGCCTCCACCACCCTGACCCTTTCCATCAGCTCGATCAGCAGTCTGAGCAGAGCCTGAAGCTTCTCCCCATCCTGGTCTGCGTGGAGCATCACGTAGCAGCACCATCTAATGCAAAACCATCACCGGTGATTAACCTTTCATACGACATTGTTCCGGAACTCTCTTGACATTCTCTACCAGTTAACTTAGACTAACAACAAGAGTGAGTTGTGTTCAGCATGTTGCTCAAAATGATCATTGAGCAGCGTAAGTGGAGAGACAGGGAATGGCAGTGAACAAGGAACAATAAATGACAAGAATTAAAACAGCTGAAACCTTACTTGAGACGGACTTGAAGGTTGTTTGCAAGTTCTTGTTTGGCAGTGGTGCACTTTTGTTTAATGTCCAGCAGCTTCCTATGGTGGTTCAGCATGATCATCAGCTGGTTGGCGTGACTGAGACACAAGTCAGGCAGAACGGATGTGTCCTTCAGGTTTTCAGCCCGCTTCTGATTGGCCAGAAATCCCTGGTAAAATTAAGAGGCACGTGGAAACATTATTTATCAGTGATGTGAATGAACTGGCAATTGCTTCTGTAATACTATGTAATTAATTCATTTGAATTAATATATATATATATATTTTTTTTTAAATATAATATATATATAACATTTCTTAAATTTGACTAACCTGAGCAAGTTCTTTCTGTTCATTTACCAACTTCTTACAGCTTGCAATCATTTGGTCTAGAGCGTACAACCTGTCTTCAAGCCCCTTGATGGCTTTCATGTTTTGATTATCCAGTTTGGCAATTGTGTCTCGACAATCTGCCAGGAAGGGTTGAATGATCCGTGGGTCAAGCTGAAAGACAAGAGCATATAAGACATTTAGCAGCTGCTCTTATCCACAACAACTTACAAATGGTAAATGGCTGCATTTATATAGCGCTTTTAAATTTGTTCCTCACATTTTACCCATTCACTCACACATTCACACCGACGGCGGAGGCAACCATGCAAGGTGCCAACCTGCTCATCAGGAGCAATTAGGTGTTACGTGTTGCTCAAGGACACTTCGACACGCTGCCCGGGAGGAGTGGGAATCGAACCGGGAACCTCCGGATTACCAGACGACTGCTCTACCTCCCGATCCACTGTCACCCCCAAGTGCAACAGAAGAGCAAGCTCAAATTCTATTACCACCAACATAACAATTAGCCGTACCGAGAGCAGGCGGCCAATGCTCAATCAATACTATGTTAATTAGAAGCTTGGATATATAGGTAGTATACAATGAATAAGGACATTTCAGTAAGGACCTTTTTATTCACTCGCACAAAAGGTTTTTAATTAAATCCCCTCCATTCAGAACCACTCCTTTAACTTTGAAAAGGTCCGCTGAAGAAACAGTGACTCACCCTGTTAATGGAGTCAAAGCACTTCCTAACAACGGACTCCACATCATTGGGCCGGTCTTGGACGTTGATCCAGTCTAGTAGTGTGACGTTGAAGGAGGGAGGGAGAGCCATCTCTGGACCGTCGTCCTCCTGTAGGGCTGCCCTCAGCCCACCGCTGTCAGTCATCTCGTGCGTTTCCTGGCCTTTGGTGGGTTCAGAGGCGGCAGAGAAAGATGCAGGCAACTTAGAGGTTCTCTGTACATCGGCGGCGCAAAGCACAGAGTCTGTGGATTTCTCATCCTCCGTCTCATCCGAATCTTTTCCTGGGGTCGAGCTGGACTTCTCGACACTGCCTCTGTAGCTGTGTCTGGTCAAACATTCCAGCAGGGGTATCTTGGCCATGACAGAGACTGCCGTACCCAGCCTACAAACAGAGCAGAATAAATACCAGAAGGAAGCTCAAACCTACCGAGTCGCATTAGAAAAGGGGCTTGTCTAAAATATATTTCTCATTGAAATTTCAAGAACATTAAAAGAGATAGTGTTTTTGGGCCCTACACTTACTTTGTGAGTTTAAATTTAATTTCCTCAAAGTCCTGTTGGTAATTTGTGTATGCAGTGTCAAATTTCCACAGCAGCTTCTGATATGACAGGGTGCAGTCGTCCAAGTTGGCCATGATGGCAGCCCAGCCTTGGTGCTGGAGGTGTTCGTCGTGAACCAAGCATTCACAGAAGGAGCAAAGTTTCTTGGCAACTTCAAACATTTCCTGGGGAAGAAAAAAAATAAGTATGGTAACTCTTTGAGGTGCAAGATTACAATGGCCACCGGACACTGAAAGCTATGGAGGTCTAGAATTCCAACATAGAATTCCAAAAGAACATTAAACAGAAAAAACATACACCTGAAAGGGAGAAGCCAAACCAATAACTTTTTAACAACATGTCTATTTAGATGTTTTACAATCCTCTAGTTTGAGAGATGTTCTATTCGTGGAATGGTATCAGCTGTTCGTCTAATCCAATCGCTTTAACTTTTAAATCTAAAAGAATGGGCGCTGGATCCTCAATTTAATGAATCATAAAAACGAGAGTAGGACAGCTCTCCAAATTTACTTTGTGGCACAATGTGGCAATATACTTTATTAACAAAAAGAATGAACCATGTTAGAGAAAGCATAAGGCTTTCTAAGCCAAGTACTGAGCCATGTATTAAGCAATGGCTCAGTACTATGTCTTACAAATGTGTTTAATAAAGAAATAATAAGAATAAGTACCACAGCAAGTTGTGTTCGCGAGGCAACGGTGTGAAAGACAGCTGGCATCATAAGAGACTCTTCCACCTTCAGCTCCATCTCATTCTCTATTGAGAAGGTAGTTTTAGGGATCGTTGGAGGCCGGTCACACAAGATCATCTCTTTGTTGAATAGGAATATGGGGTTGGTGTCCTAGACATAAACAAAGGATTTTTGGTCAGAATGATGAATAATTGATGTGCTACTCTCTCACCACTCTAACCCGGGCAATTTACTTGACAAGTGGTCTGGAATAAAATAACCTTGTCCCCAGCAGGCTGCAGGCTATGTGTTAAACACTAGGCAAAAGTAACGCCCTAGTGGATATTGCATGCCTTATGGCATTTACCCACCTCACAAACCAAAGCTTTTTAGCTATGCCAATTTCCAGCTAAATAACATCTGCTGTTGACTTGTTCCAAAGTGGAAAATACCAATGTCTATGTATAGGTTACCATAACTATGAACAACAGAGAGGCAATCATATTCCATATAATGTATATACACATATAATATATCTGTAGAGCCGAGGGATAAGAACAACAATAAATCCAAATGGTCCAAACTTACAGTGCCAGCACTGTAGCTGAAGACTCGCCTCTCTGCAACCATACACTCCCCTCCATTGACAACAAGGACTTGATGTTGAGTTGCAATCTTGTATGAGGCCTGGATAGCATGTTTAAGGTCCAGAACACTAGAGGATAAAAAAAAGTTAATTTTTCCCTTCAGAGAAATGGATTTAGCTATTTAGCCTGGACAAATGAAAGCCCCATTTCAACTGGATTAGTTTTACCATGGGAGGTACTGTAATTGTAATTATTAGACCTATTACATAATTATCCATTACCTGCATTTATAATCTTCCTGATATGAAAAAATTACTGAGAAAATTACCAATGTTTTTTTCAGCAAACTCAGGTGTAATTTGATAATAGCAATCCAGGTCCAACTGACATCTCTGTAACCTAATGTAATCAGGCTTGGGAAGCTGGCTTCAAATTCTGGGGCAAGCTGCCAATAGTAGAGAACCACTCCACTTCACACAGTGTGTTGACAGCGGATGTTTGGGTTAAAAGATGGTTGCGAAGTCTTACTGTGTGAAATCTGCCACAGAAGATCTCCCAGTCATCAGGAGAGAAGCCTATACCCTTCTTTCTTCTCCATTTTTGTAAATTTTGCAGTTAAATCAAATGCAAATTGTTGTAAGTGTAACATGTAAATGTAGTGATCCTCCCAAAGATGGCAGCCTGCAACAGTAGCAACTTATAGCAACCATCCAGCTTCCAGAGCACGTTACAGGTAGCCAACAGAGTGCATGTAGAACATGACGTTATTTAAGTAGTTTGATGGAAATGACAGGGATGCATAATCCTATATGAATATGCCACTAGAATTATACACCAGCGTGTACAAATTATATCACAGGACCTCTGCCAGTAAAACTAATTTGGTTAAAAAATGGCTTAAGTTGACCACTATTCCTGACGATCATACAATTGTGATGAGTCTCTTACGTTTGACCAGCAAGCTCAGTGTCAAATGTCAGTGTGCTGCCATTGTTGACCTGGAACACATACAACTTCATGTTGAATCCTCCAGAGATCTCCCTGCTTCCCTATCTTGGTCATTTAGTCATTCAAGGCCATCCTGCAAAAAAAGACATACAAAAAGGCATTCCAAGCATGATTAAAAACTACTTTTACATATCACCTAGCCCCGTCTTAATAATAATGAAAAGAGTCATGTAAAGTGAACTGTTGTTATCAAGGCACCCAAGGGTACTGAACTACTGTATTAAAGTAGGGCTGGGTTTATCACTGATAATGCCTGGCATTGTCACCACCTGTTCCATCACTTAACAATTGGTTGGTGGAACGGTGTAACATAAGGCCATCTATGTCAACCACTGACTCAAATGACTTGCTCAAAAACTGAGTCACCATGTGCAGGCTACAATAATGTGTCCTGTCATGAGCTTAAATGACCAGATATTCATCTTGAAAGCAGCATTTCGAAAAACAGCAGTTACAAACACCTGAAAGGTTAACATTTGCTGACCACGCACTAACGTTTCATTATCTAACGTTTGATTATATTATTACCCATAACTTGCATTGTCTGCAGCTATAACATGTTATTAACGTGTGTAAGCACGTTACCACACACCGGTATGACTGTCAGTTTCCTCAGTGTCTAATGTTATGCGAGGCCTGTAAAAACAAACATTAACGTTAACTGTACTCTACAGTCAACAACAGCATGCTAATGTTAACGCTAGTACGCTCACTAATTAGCAAACGTTGACCGTGACATGGTACAAATAATTAACATCTAACGTTATTTGTCTTTAATTAAACTGCTAACGTTGACACATTATCCCAGGTTACTATAAAAACAACACTAGGCTAGTCGAACAAGTGTTACTTGATTAGCCGGTTGACTGGTCTGGTAACGTCAGTTAGCTCATATCCAAGTGTCAATGTTATTTAAGTTCCTTTGTTCTGACAAACTTGTCGTGTGGCTTCTTGCTAAACGCCACGCTAATAACTCCGGCCTCCCTGAGTCCGAGCAGAGGGTTGAAGCAGGAGGGCCACCAGCAGCTGTTTACCAGAAAGTCAATGACATGATCCACTGCCTGCCCTCTCTCTCTCTCTCGGTGGCAGCTAACATGTTAGCATAACGTTAGCCATCAAGCTTATGTGTTATGTATTCTCTTTTTCCATCACATTGGCAGCGTCGGCGATTAAATAGTTATCAATAGTTATGACATGGTCAGGCCACACTGACGTTTGAATGTTTCACTATTGAATAGCTGACATAAATGGTTTCGTTGGGCTTACCTGTCTTTGTTTACTCGCATCTCCTTCTTGTTGGTATCCACCGTACCACCCTGGCGAGTTAGCCAGCTTAGCTTGTCATACATAGAGCTAGTTTAGCAATCTGCCCACCTAACGTTAGCTAGGTTAACGTTGAAGCTAAGTTAGCCGTAAATACTGGCTAGCTAGCAACCGCCTGTATTTCTATTTTTACAATCGGATCATATTTCTTCAAACGCAGACCGTCGCGTCAGTGTATTATCTATTTGCTCCACATTGTGTAACCTAGTGTGTATTGCAAGCTAACTAAGCTAACACCCCTTTCTATTGCGTTAGCCGTATCTGTTTTGTTGTTGTAGTCTAGCGATGTGCGATTCGTGAACGATTCGCTCGTTTCGCCAATAGTGGCGTGTCTATTTTCCCTAACGGGGTTGCACTTCCTCGTTCGGTTTGCGCGATCTGATTGGCCACAGACGTTTTTCTCAGCGCCAATCGCGTTACGCCTAACAAACTGGTTAAGCTTGGCGACTCTTTCGAAGTCGCTCTGAATGAATGAATGAATGAAAACTTTATTTAACAGATTGCAGAAGGGGTACAATACATTACGGCTCAATACACACAATTGTTAAGGGGATGCAGACCAGAGAAAGACGTTTTGTCTTGTTGATTGATTGATTGATTGATTGATTGATTGATTGATTGATTGAAAACTTTATTAACAGATTGCAGAATGTGTACAATACAGTACAGCGCAATACACACAATTGTTAAGGGGATGCAGACCAGAGAAAGACTTTCGTCTTGTTTACATCAGGGTCCTCCATTTTCAATTCATCAGGACATATATGACATACATGACATACAGATAGTCAGTACTGCTACATCTATACATTTATGACATACCAGATTTGCAAATACAGTACTGTTTGTGATACAGAAGGAGTCAAGAAAAGGGAGTATATACATTTGACGTAGAAACTGTACATTGGAGGAGCCGAATCTGGGTTTAACATGATTTGTTGAGCTTACTCTGGTGTTGTGGTCATGGTATTCACTGACCTTTGGGAAGTATTTTGACATGTACATGGGTACCTTAGTGGTGTAGTGTATCTTGTAGACCAGGCCCATTGCTGTACTCTGTCGTCTACTCTAAGCCATCCTAGGTTGTCAAAGTGGGCAAGGGTGAGGTGGGTTCTAGGAGTAAGGTCAAGCAGTAGTCTGACCAGTTTGTTTTGTGATGTTTGTAATTTAGTTTTTAGCGCCTTTGAGGTACTTTGGTACCATGAGGTGCAAGCATAGTCATAGTACCCTTGAATGAGTGCGCCTTTGAGGTGCTTTGGTACCATGAGGTGCAAGCATAGTCGTAGTACCCTTGAATGAGTGCTCCTGCCAGAGTCTTCAGGGTATTCTTGTTTACCAGAGAGGAGATCCGGTACAAGAATCGAGTTCGTTGGTTGACTTTTTTTTATTACATTGGATGCCATTTTGTCACAGGAAAGATTTGCCTCTAGGATGGAACCCAGGTAGGTAATTTCATCTTTCCTTGTGACAATATTGTCACCCACTGTAACTGGTAACTGCTCACTTTCGAAGTTGGTTAAGGTTAGGGTTAAGGTTAGGGTTAGGGTTAGACGGTTAGGGTTAGTTGGTTAAGGTTAGGGTTAAGGTTAGGGTTAGTTGGTTAAGGTTAGGGTTAGGGTAACAGCCTGCTGGTGCGATTGTTAGGAGTAACGTGATTGGCGCTGAAAAAAACGTCAGTGGCCAATCAGATTGCGCAAACCGAACGCGGAAGTGCAACTCCGTTAGGGAAAATATACACGGGGGGGGGGGGGGGGCTGTACATTGGAGGGGGTTGGGTTTCAATTGGAGTTGAATGTGTGATGTCACTAATGATTTATTTTGAACTTATCCAATAAAAGAAACTGGTCCAATATGTGGTAACTTGACACCTTAAGCTTCAACACACTCAAGAAAGTTGAGTAGGTATTGACATGTCTTGAAAAAAAATTAAGCTGCCAACTTGGAATTCCTGGTAAATATCAATAATTTGCGTATTCATAGATCCTTGCATTTTAAATGAGGGTAAAGAGGTATAGAAATGCTGCTAAGCCATTTTCAGTAGTTTATTGAACAATTTGGTGGACAAATATATTTATACAAATTGTTATTCGATATATTTTTTAAGCGTTCAAAATAATCTGGAGGGGATCTTGATGTACATGTGAAGTTACCCCACATTTATATGTCAAAATCATGGATTGGGGTTTTAACACACCTCACTGAAATTGTCAGGCTAGGAATTAAACCCACAAAAGTCCCCTGGGAACATTTGGACTACCCTTTTCTGCTCTATTAAAGGGATATTTCCCTTTAGTAGAACTTGTCAAGTTTCAGCAGTCTTACCTGTATGTACATCTACAAGTCAATTAGCATGATTGATTGAAAATTTTATTAACAGATTGCAGAATGGGTACAATACAGTACAGCTCAATACACCCAATTGTTATGGGGATGCAGGCCAGAGAAAGACTTTCGTCTTGTTTACATCAGGGTCCCCCATTTTCAATTCATCATAACATATATGACATCCCTTTACATGTTACCGCTGGGTGATATCATCAGAGAACATAATGTAGGTACCATAGCTATGCGGATGATACACAACTGTAGTACTGTACATATCTGCTGAACCAAATTATACAGCTATTAACTCCATTACAGACTGCTTATTGGCAATAAATAAATGGATGAGTAAGAACTTCCTGAAACTAAACGAGAACAAAACTGAAATTCTAATTATCGGCCCTAAAACAAAAAAAGAAACGTTAATAAAGAACCATGGGAGGACTAACCCCTTGGATCAAATCTGAGGTCACAAGTCTCACAAAGTGATGAAAACATTGTTCTTCCATCTCAGAAATATAGCAAAAGTACGACCATTTATTAATCAAAACGATGCTGAGAAGCTAATTCATGCATTCATATCTAGCCGGTTAGACTACTGTAATGCACTTTTCACAGGTCTCCCTAAGAAAACCACAGGGAGGCTTCAGCTAATCCAAAACTCTGCAGCCCGACTGCTAACTAGAACCTAAAGGAGAGAGCACATTAGTCCAGTCTTAGCTTACACTGGCTTCCTGTAACATTTAGAATTGACTTTAAGGTCCTTCTCCTTACATACAAAGCTCTAAATGGACAGGGACCTAGCTACATCGCCAACACTCTAATAAATTACAGGCCAGCAAGAACACTGCGATCATCAGCTGCTGGACTACTAGAGGCTCCCAGAAACAGTCAAGAGGATCGGTAATGCAGCCTTTATCAACTATGACCCAAAACTATGAAACACAGGCCTGGACTGGCCATCTGGCATACCAAATGCCCGGTGGGCCGACGCATCTTTGGGCCGTTATGATTCGATACATTTTCTTTATTTTTAACTTTTTATTTTTTACATTTGGTCAACGACCAGCCCACTACTAGGCTGGGACAGCGGCCCATTGGTACTGACTGACACTGGGCTGGCCCAATCACATGTCTTACTGAGCACCCCCCCGCCAGTCGTGCAGGTACATGACTGAGAGGGGGGCTGGTACATGACTGAGGGGGGGCTGTGGTACATGACTGAGAGGGGGCTGTGGTACATGACTGAGATGGGGCTGTGGTACATGACTGAGATGGGGCTGTGGTACATGACTGAGAGGGGGGCTGTGGTAGATGACTGAGATGGGGCTGTGGTACATGACTGAGATGGGGCTGTGGTACATGACTGAGGGGGCTGTGGTACATGACTGAGATGGGGCTGTGCTACATGACAGAGGGGGCTGTGGTACATGACTGAGAGGGGCTGGTACATGACTGAGAGGGAGCTGGTACATGACTGAGGGGGCTGGTACATGACTGAGGGGACTGGTACATGACTGAGGGGACTGGTACATGACTGAGGGGGGGCTGTGGTACATGACTGAGAGGGGGCTGGTATACAGGACTGAGAGTACATGACTGAGGGGGCTGGTACATGACTGAGGGGACTGGTACATGACTGAGGGGACTGGTACATGACTGAGGGGGGGCTGTGGTACATGACTGAGAGGGGGCTGGTATACAGGACTGAGAGGGGGCTGGTATACATGACTGAGAGGAGGCTGGTACATGACTGAGAGGCATACCTGTCAACCATCCCGTTTTTCCCAGGATTGTACTGTATTTCAACCTTCCTTCCCGCCATCATCCCGTTAAAATATTTTCCCGTTTTTTATTTTTTTTATTTTACAAAATGGCTGCAATTCCCCTCCGTGACGACAGGTGGCAGCAGTGTAGATTAGAGCGTTAGCACTGGAAGTCAGACCGGAAGACGGTTGCAACCCGAAGAAGACGAAGAACAGCGGCGTCTCTACAATTCGTAGCCGCATTTCTGCAGACCCCTCTCTGATTGGTTGAGGCCATTTCTGCAGACCCCTCTCTGATTGGCCGAGCGCGCGCATGCGCATGAGCCGCGACAAGCTCCTCTAGCCAGGTGTCGAAACTCCGTTAAGCTCCAGAGAGAGAGGCTGAAAACCCACAGTTGTTGCCCGACGGATGGGAGCCGAATCCCGGATCCGAGTTTTCTGATGAATAGCCCCATGGAGGTCGCAAACGCAATTATACGCATGGAAGTATTGATTACGCCATAACGAATCATTAAAAAAATATACCGTTAACTGGAATATGTTGTGTGTGCCTTTACACATATGTTTGATAGGATTATGTAATTGGTTTGTCATTAAAAACCAATAATAATCGCTCGCCGGCTTCGCTGACCAGAGCTCTCTGTGATAGGCCCCCCTAAGAACCACCAGGGTAAAAAATCGCGCTGAGCCGTGGATGCACACTGAAATACTGACCGCTATGAAAGCCAGAGACAAAAAATGCTCTGAATTTCGTAAAAGTCAGTCAAAGCTTACAAAAAGCACGAGCAGTGAACTCCAAGCCCACGTGACTGAACTCAAACTAGAAAGAAACAGACTAAGAAATGACGTAAACTCCATGATAAAAACTGCAAAAAAAAATTTCATCAATGACAAAACTGAGGAAAACAAAAATAAACCATGTGAACTTTGGAAATTACTCAATAATCAACTAGGCTGCAGTAAAAAACTTAAAACCAGGTTCTCAAACATAAACATAAAGACGGACAACACGCTTATCACAGACAAACTGGATGTAGCCAATTACTTAAACACTTTCTTCACAAACATAGCCACAACACTGGTAAACAAACTACCCTCCCACTCAGGGCAGTATGGGGTAGAACACATAGTAGCATACTACAAGAACCTAGGCGTCCACAAAGACGATTTCAAACTGGAAATGGTAACTACAGATGAGGTACTCAATAAACTGAGCG
This sequence comes from Notolepis coatsorum, assembly GCF_963971535.1. NCBI lineage: Eukaryota > Metazoa > Chordata > Actinopteri > Aulopiformes > Paralepididae > Notolepis > Notolepis coatsorum. The sequence goes on along the minus strand of NC_140177.1, from coordinate 51,832,700 downwards.
CCCTCCAACCGAACAAGGCCACTGGCCATGACAACATCCCCTCCAAATTCCTCAGACTCAGCAGCCGCCATCACCCCAGTCATCACACACATAATAAACCTCTCCATAAAACAGGGACACGTCCCCAAGGACTTCAAAATAGCGAGAGTAACACCCCTGCACAAAAAGGGCAGCAAATTAGACCCAGGCAACTACCGCCCTGTTTCTATCCTTACATCCATCTCGAAAGTCATGGAAAGAATAGTATACGAACAGGTCAAAAAGTACCTTGCGGATAAAAATCTAATCTACGAATTCCAATCTGGCTTCAGAACATCCCACTCCACTGACACATGCCTTCTCTATTTGAACGACCACATCAAGCAAGAGGTGGACGCGGGCAAATACTGCGGCATGGTCATGCTAGACCTTTTGATAGTTTATCAGTGAGCTGGATACAATCCTACCTGGAGGGGAGAGAACAGATGGTGGAGGTAAACGGTATACCCTATCCCCCCCCCTCACAGTGAACTGTGGTGTTCCACAAGGAAGCATACTAGGACCACTACTGTTCCTAATTTATGCAAATGACATGTCGTCAGCTTGTGACTGCAACTTGTTCCTGTTTTTTTTTTTTTTAAACTTTGACCAGTCACCTGGTTCTTTTAGCGTTTATCGCTTTTTCTTCGCATTCATACTTGGTCAAGTTCGACCGACAGAAGCAGGCTGAAAGGGTTCAGATGGGGGGGAAAGACACTCTGGGAAAGGCACGGCTGCCGTCCGGGATTCGAACGCGCTCAGCCCCAGATCCGCGCGAGCGCGGTTGTCCACGGCGCTGAAATAGCACTCGCGGTACGTGGTGAGCTACTGGAGCTCCCCTAACTTGTTCCTGTTTTTGCGGACGACTCAGCCCTGCTGGTCTCTGACAAGAACAAGTTACAGGTTGAAAAAACCCTCAGCTCGGAACTAGGCAAAATCTGCATATGGCTCGCCGACAACAAACTATCATTACACATGGGCAAAACAGAGTCCATTCTCTTCAGTTCAAATAACAAACTCAGCAAGACCGACGGCTTCTCAGTTACAGTGGGTGACAATATTGTCACAAGGAAAGATGAAATTACCTACCTGGGTTCCATCCTAGAGGCTAATCTTTCCTGTGACAAAATGGCATCCAATGTAATAAAAAAAGTAAATCGGGGAGCTCCAGTAGCTCACCACGTACCGCAAGTGCTATTTCAGCGCCGTGGACAACCGCGCTCGCGCGGATCTGGGGCTGAGCGCGTTCGAATCCCGGACGGCAGCCGTGCCTTTCCCAGAGTGTCTTTCCCCCCCATCTGAACCCTTTCAGCCTGCTTCTGTCGGTCGAACTTGACCAAGTATGAATGCGAAGAAAAAGCGATAAACGCTAAAAGAACCAGGTGACTGGTCAAAGTTAAAAAAAGAAAAAAAAACAAGAATACCCTGAAGACTCTGGCAGGAGCACTCATTCAAGGGTACTACGACTATGCTTGCACCTCATGGTACCAAAGCACCTCAAAGGCACTAAAAACCAAATTACAAACATCTCAAAACAAACTAGTCAGACTACTGCTTGACCTGACTCCTAGAACCCACCTCACCCCTGCACACTTTGCCAACCTAGGATGGCTTAGAGTAGACGACAGAGTACAGCAACTTGCAATGGGCCTGGTCTACAAGATACACTACACGACCAAGGTACCCATGTACATGTCAAAATACTTCCCAAAGGTCAGTGAATACCACGATCACAACACCAGAGGGAGCTCCACAAATCATGTAAAACCCAGATTCGGCTCAAACAAGGGACTAAACATGTTTCGCAATTATGCCACAACAATGTGGAACGCCCTACCCAAAGCTGTAAAGGAATGTGAATCACTACCCACCTTCAAAAACACTCTCAAAGAACACCTATGGGAGACTGCAATTCAAAACTGGCCCCTACAAATGTCCTAACCCAGTTGTACAATAAAGACCAAGCATGGCTTTGTCAGTATTCCAATGTACAGCCCCACCCAACCCCACCCCACCTACCCAACCTCCTCCAATGTACAGTTTCTATGTCAAATGTATGTCAGTATTCCAATGTACAGTGTCCCCCCCCCTACCCAACCCCCCCAATCTGGTAGTACATTTCCAATCAGAGAGGGGCTTCGCTCAACCAATCAGAGAGGGGTCTGCAGAAATGGAGCTCAACCAATCAGAGACAGGTCTGCAGAAATCCGGCTACGAATTGTAGAGGGGTTCAGCGGGAAATGTATTACATTCTACAACTACCTACCTACAAAACGCAGAGAAGCTTGTTCTTCTTCCTTCTTATTGGCAGTTGGCACTAGGCAGAGAAGTGATACCGGCAAAAGTGGGGTTGTTCCCGGAGAGCTCACTCTCGGCCGTGGTTTCTCAGTGTATAATGTATGGTGCTCTCCCTCAACATGCGAGTAGGGTGAGACAACACCATTCTTTAGTCCAAATAATACCCTACTTTATACTATATTATTGTCATTCGTTTAATGTAAAGTCAGTCTTACATTGGCAATGCTTTAATGTTGCATTTACCCATAATCCATTGCTGTATTAGACTGTGCCAGTATAACTTTTGTAAAGTAATGAAGAGCAAATGTAAAGTTAATCAATACACAATGAAACAATATCTTTATCTATATCACATGTCAAAACTACTTTAATAAAAGAAGATTTCAGTTTTTCATTTCTACACATTCATCCAAAACAAGACAGCAATTCTACTTCTGCATGCAGGGAGAATTGAGCTCATAGCACAGATTTGGAGTTGATATGGACATTGCTGTTCTTAGGAAATGTTGCACATGGTGGAAATAATGGAAATTAACATTTCTAACATTAACATTTAGTGTATGTTTAAAGTTGATACATTGAGGCATGGTAGAATTTCACTTTATATTACAGCAGTATCCGTTTTTAACATTACAATTAGTGTCTGACACTATAGACACATGTTAAAAGTCAAAGTAAACTTTGTCATTTTCCAATTTGTGCAAGACATACAAAAAAATTCAATAACGTGCCCCCCTTCCCACGGTGTATATAGAAAGAGACAATAAACACAAAAGTAACATAGGACACAATATACAACACACAGGACTATGTACAATATAAACAGTGCCTACAATTAAATTAACGAATGAATTAAATAAGAGGTAAAAGAGAACTTAGTGTAAATATTCTTTAATTTGTGTCAACGTTATAAAAATCCTATTGTATTCAACAAATTAATTATGATACACCACAATGTGCCCTTTCTATCTATTCTAAATCTATGGCCTCGCGATTCCACGTCTGCGCAGTGCAGACAATATATAAACATACGAGGGGGAGGAGACTACATTGGGAGGGGGCGGGGAAGGGGGCAAGGCGAAATATCCAGTTTTTTCTAATCTGCAGAGGGGGCTGGCTGGTACATGACTGAGAGGGGGCTGGTATTGTGCATCATTGTAGGTCAAACCATTAAAAAGTAAATTTCCATGACAGCCATTTTGGATTTTGGTCTCTCACAAATTTCCCCCGCCTTTTTTAAAAATACACCCCGGCTAAATTTGTTTATTAACCCTCCTAGATGACAAATCCATTGAGAAACGAAGTGCCACAGATGACCCAACTACTAGGTCCATATCGTATCATCATAATATTATTTAAAAAATCATTAGGATAAGGGTTCCCTTGATAAAGATGCATGAAAAGGCTGTATAATATACAACACCTGTAGCTCAACTGCAAAAACAGCTTTTTTGATTTGATTAGATTTGTATTTGGAAATTAAAAACACATCATAAAAACAAATTATCTTGACCAATTTGTATTCCTGAGGATATCACCTAAAAACATTCATTAAAACACTTATTTCCAAGGTGGTCCTCGATGGAAGACATAAAAACACAGCACATATACTGTAGCCTACTCAACTGCAAATTTTTTGCTCAACTGCAAAAATGTATGCCTACTTATTTGATGTATTAGCCTACAGGGAAAAACACATTCACAACAGGCAGCAACGTTTATAGGCAGTAATAAGGTAACTATTAGGATATATATGGTATGGATTACTTACTCTTATAACTTATTACTATCTGTGGTAGTGTAACGGCGGTACCGCAGTCTATCCTCAGTGACGAGGGACAGTAAGTGAAGTGGCTGTGGACGTTAAGCAGTACTGCAAGTAAACTCACTCCCCAGAGGCATCCAGACCCAATGATGCCGCCCGCGACGCGGGAGACCGGGGTTCAACTCCCACTCAGGGCGATCCCTTAACAGGGGTCGAATCGAAAAACACAATGCAGAGTAAGATCACACCGGCTACACGTGGTGCCGTGACCCGGATGGCGGATGCCCTGGGTGGAGTGAGTTTAGGGGGGGTGAGTGTAACGGAGGTACCGCAGTCTATTCACAGTCACGAGGGACAGTAAGTGAAGTGGCTGTGGACGTTAAGCGGTACTGCAAGTAAACTCACTCCCCAGAGGCATCCAGACCCAATAGCAAGAAGTGAATTCACCTCTTGGTATAGTGGTCTGTGATGCCGCCCGGTTCAACTCCCACTCAGGGCGATCCCTTAACAGGGGTCGAATAGAAAAACACAATGCAGAGTAAGATCACACCGGTTACAGTAGCTCTAGTCTCCACCTACACAAATTGTTTTTGTGCTGTCCATTGATCATGCACCTTCACATGGTAGGCACATTAACTGTAGGTCAAACTCCCCAAACACACCATTGATTTAATTGCCATATAAATCACATACAAAGATCTAACTATTACTCCTCTCTGAACATGAATATAAAACAAGAAGGTGATCTATTAACTGTGTAAACCTTATGCAATATTCATCATTGATATTTGAATACTTGAAATCTGTATGAACTGAGTGAAATAAGATGGAACAGCTCCATGCATTCATTGAATAAACAACTATTTGCTCATTACCAGTATGGTATTATTTAAATCGTACAGCTTTTTGCACATCTTTGTCAGGGAATTCCAACAATTCTGGACCTGAATGTACATCTCTCTCTCCTTATGTCTAGTCAAGCCAGGTTGTGGAGGAGAGAGACAGAGATGAACAGGCTAGACTAATTTGCCCATCCTGAGCCTGCTATGATGCAGGTGTATTTACATCACCACCCAAAACAAGATTCAGCCAAGAGTGAGTGAGTACACTGGTCCACTTGCACTGGTACACGTCTGTTGAAGTCAGAGGTTCTGTGTAGGATTGTTAGTAACTGTCTAACTGCATATATAACTGTTTCCACTAGAGGGCGCTCTAGGCGGAGCCACTCAGGAACACCACCAGGTGGCGAGTATAAATAGAGATGTCTCCTCCCACTCTTTCTCTTCCCCCCCCTGCCTCTCAGTGAGAGGAGAACTCTAGAACTGCTGCTCATGCCATGTGAATAAATAAACCACGCCAGTTAAAGGCTAAAGATAGAAACCATGCCTCTTGACCACATTATTGTCGCCCTATAGCCGGATTCTGTCAACAGGTTATGGGCCCAGATAACGCCGGGGCGAAATAATAAGGGTAGCAAGCTTAGCTAAAGTATAGGCTAGGTTAGCGCCGGGAGCACCGCGTGGCTAGACGCTAGGCCAACAAGAGCTAAAGCTACACCTACCATCAATGAAGAGGATGGAAAACAAGGGAAGGGGCAAATGGCCCTCATTCAATGGAAAAGCAGAGGACTACGAGCTCTGGGAAGAGCGCATGCTATGCTGCATGCACGGTGCAGGACTGAAGGAGACGATCCTGGCAGCCCCCACGGGAGACCTGACGGCGGAAGAGCAAGCCCTGGATGACCAGCGTAACGCAGACGCGTACTGTGAGTTAGCGCCACTGCTCGACGACACCAGCTTGGGGCTGATATTCCGCGACACTAAAGACAAAGGCAGAGAAAGCCTGGAGGTGTTGAGAGAGCATTACATCGGGCGAGGAAGACCCCGAGTCGTGGCCCTCTACATAGCACTAACGGCCCTGAGGAAGGGGCACACCGAGACTGTGACCGAATACGTCAACAGAGCGGAGCAGATCACAACGCCATTGAGGAGTGCAGGAGAAGCACCAAGCGATGGGCTAATTATGGCGATGATGATGAGAGGACTACCGGAGCTGTACAAACCGTTCACACTCCTGGTAACACACGGTTCAACGGACATGACGCTGGGACAGTTCAAGGCCAAGTTAAGAAACTTCGAGGCCTCAGAAGATACCCACCCAGCCGCCGTGGAGGCGGGAGAGAGGGTGCTAAAGGCCCGAGCGACGCCAAGGGAGAGGACCAGGACCACGGCGGAACTGGCGTGTTGGCGATGCGGAGAGAAAGGCCATCGGAGAAGCGACTGCACAAAGACTGTCTGGTGTAGCTTCTGCAAATCCACGGGGCACACAGACAGAGCGTGCATGAAGAAACACGACCAGAGCGCACGATATGCGCATGGACAAGATGACGGCCATGGACGAGACGGCGGCCATGGACGAGACGGCGGCCACGGACAAAATGGCGGCTACGGACAAGATGACGGCTGTGGACAGGATGACGGCAGCAGACACGATGGCGGGAACGGTCGACGTGAGACGGATCGAGACGACGCCCGGAGAATAACGGGACAAGAAGACTGCGCTTTCGGGGCGCGGACGGCGAGCATTGCCAGACCGGCCCAGCTGCAGCGGGCCCAGAGGAGGGGACTGATCGTGGACACAGGTGCGTCGTCCCATGTCATCAATGACAGGAGTCGGTTCAAGAACTTTGACGACACTTTCCACCCGGAGAGGCACAGCATGGAGCTGGCAGACGGGAGACGCACCTACGGGTTGGTGCAAGAGAGAGGAGACGCACAGGTATGCCTCACGGACAGTAGGGGGCGCCAGCGTACGATGACGTTAAAGAACGCTCTCTACGTACCATCGTTCCCACAAGGACTATTCTCTGTAATAGCTGCTACTGCAAGCGGTGGCAAGGTATTCTTCGATAAAGGTAAACATTTTCTTGTAGAACCTGACGGTACACAGTTTGACATAAAGATGTACCAGAGAATATATTATCTGCAAACGGAGTGTAATGACAACGACAAGTGTAATGATAATTATGATATGTGTAGCGTGACGGCCAGTCACGATATTCAGACATGGCACATGGTCATTGTAATTACGAGGATTTACTGAGACTGCAAGCAGTGACAGAAGGCATGCACATGACAAAAATTGTGCAGTGTGCAAAACGGGGAAGTGTACTCAACCGAGAAACAGAAATCCCACAGAAAAAGTAAGAGTACTACTTGCATTAGTTGACACGGACCTAGCCGGCCCAGTAAGCAACGAGTCCATAGGAGGCTTTAGATATGTACAGTCTTTTACAGATGTGTGAACAGGGGCAGTGTTTGTTTACTTTCTCAAAGCAAAGAGTGACACACTCCAGGCCACAGAGAAATTCCTGGCAGACATAGCCCCTTATGGTAACGTAGGATGCTTGAGGTCCGACAACGAAACCGAGTTCACAATCACTGTTGAGAAGGTACAAGATAAGACACGAGACGTCACCGTCCATATCCCCCACACCAGAACGGAGTGGCAGAGAGGGAATGGCGCACCCTTTTTGAAATGGCTAGGTGTAAGCTAGTACATAGTAACTTACCTAAGAGCCTATGACATTATGCGGTGCAAGAAGCCGCTTACACCAGAAACAGGTGCTTTAATAAGCACTCGGGCACCACCCCGTATACAGCACTGACAGGAAAGAAGTGTAATCTCGCCAGAATGCACGGATTTGGATCAGTGTGTTATGCGTACCTGCAGGACAGGGGAAAGCCAGAGTCCAGATGTGTAAAAGGACTTTTTGTAGGACATGACAAGGGAAGCCCCGCTTTCCTAGTTTATCATCCCGGTAAAGGGAGAGTGCAGAAACACATGCTAGTCAAGTTTGTCACAAAGGCAACATGCGAGAGCGAGACACAGACAGAGGAGCCAGAGCTGGACTCCAGGGTAAGGTGTGTAGAAACAAAGACACATCAGCCCAGTGTACTTAGTACGGTCATGCAGGCAGACAGTCAGCCACCCCCAGAGGGCGATGACGAGGAGCACCCGAGGGTGACGTCAAGTGCCCCAAGCAGTGGGAGGTATCCCTCAAGGGAACACAAACCCCCAAAGTATCTGACAGACTATGCCCGGAAAGGTTGGACAAGATTTATTGTCCAACAGACGACATTGTTCTGAAGGGCCAGATTAACATTGAGAATCTACGTTTTATTGTTTTATATAACTTGTATATTATTTATATATATAAGCTATATCCCTTTAAGCCTCCGTTTGAATCATAGCATTATTCGCTTTCCTCATTGGATAATGCCCTTGACGTTGGCGGCGCCAAGAACCGCGCCCCTGAGACAGGTTCAAAGGCGAGTCTGGACATGTTGGGACATGCCTGGGGCCAGCGCATTGATCTCAGACAAGAGCTTCGGCTGCGCACTAGAAAGCCCTCTAAGTATATATATCGTGGAAGGCGCAAACAGTTGTTCGTTCGTTCGTCAGTACAACGGTGAGGTTTGATCTAATGCAGTAACGTGAAGTTCGTCCGGAGTAATACAACCGCAGTAGCTGCACCTAGCGTATAGCAGAGTCAAGTTCGACCTAACTTAATGTGAAGTAAAGAGTAGTCATTTAGTGTGAATCGTATTACAGCAGTTCGTTCGGTGTGTAGCATTAACAAGCAGTTCGTTCGTTTAGTAACTAGTGTGAACCTTACCAAGTGTGTGTGGACTTAGTAATTAGTGCCAGCACACGAGGAGGGCCTAGTCGCAGAACTATTGGACATGTGCACATTGGAACCTACCGCGGCGATATTGTAGAACCATTATTGGTTGGATTATAGTGATTGTGGAACGTAGTACCGTGGAGAAGAGCATCGTTAATACCCACTGTCGTTTGGATTTAACTACCTTGAAGATCTTACCTCGGGCTAGCTTCGAGGACGAAGCTGGCTGGCTATCATCATTGCTATCGGGCATTGGATTACAGCTATTACCTTGCTACTGAGCACTTGGATTATAAGGACCGGATCCGTATGAGAACCCCTTTTCTTCAAGTGAACAGCCTGAGTATCCGTACCTTCTTCCTTCCTCTGGAGCTTACAACTCTGGGAGGATATCACCTGTCTCCAGCGGTACCCTCGTTTGCCCCCCTATATTGCCATCCCACGCCAGGCGGCGTTTGGTCTAGTATACCTAGCTTAGGAATTATTCATTCCCACTGACTTTGCTACTCGCTGACTTTCTCATATTATTCGCCATAAAAGAGCGACCAAGTCATTCCCATTTGTATATTTGCTGCATAATAAATACTGTAAATTATATCTCCTTGTCACCGTGCCGTCTATTCTGAGTGTCTGCCATATTTAACTGTACTGTCTGGCAAGTAATAATAATAATATGTAGTAGTGGTTTAATCTATCACAATCTTTAATACAGTCAGGGTTTTGTAACCCCTCAGTTACAGACATGGTAGCAGACGCTATGACGAAACCTGCTTCCAAACTGAAATTGAAAAGATTTGCAGAGGTCATGTTTGGTGTGTAAATATTGCCTGTTATGTAGTATTGACTGCCATATTCTTTTTGATGATTCTGAACTGTATTATTTTCTTTGAAAATTGTTTTTGGAGAAGTTGTACAGTGTACTAGACAACCCTAAGTGGGAGTGTTAAAGTTAGAGGTTATATATGATTGCTAGTAACTGTCTAACTATGCATAACTGTTTCCACTAGAGGGCGCTATAGGCGGAGCCGCTAATGTTACCGCCAGGTGGAGGGTATTTAAGGAGATGTCTCCTCCCCCTCTATCTCTTCCCACCTGCCTCTCACGGAGAGGAGAACTCATGTGCTGCTGTGTGCAATTGTAAATAATATGGTGTCCAACCGATTATGGTGGGCCGGTCTGGGCCAAAAATGCCAGGGCCGATTTTTGGTCCCAGTCCAGCCCTGATGGAACAAACTGCCCCAAAACATCAGGGAAGCCAACTCGCTAGACATCTTCAAAAGACAGCTTAAAACCTCTTTGCTCAGGCATTTCAATGAAACATCAGGGATATCCTGACACAAATTGTACTTTACCTGCACTATTCTTACCCTACCTACTTTTATACACTTCCTATCAAAATCATGTGTCGGTTCTATGCCAATTTTATCTCACTACCTCCTATGCACTGTAATTTTAAGAGCACTGCTCTGTTGTAATTCAAAACTGCACTGCTCTGTTGTTAAGTTGTGAGCAACGCACTGCTCTGTTAAATTATAAGGTAATTTAGAACTGTACTTGGTAAAGAAACTCAAAGTGTTGAGAGCGATGCACTGCTCTGTTGTATGTTAGAGTGATGCTCTGTTGTATGTTAGAACTTTGTAAAGAAACTCAAAATATTAAGAGCGATACACTGCTCTGTTATATTTTTTTTATTGAACAATTTTATCACACTTTTTACTGTCCGCTCTATTTTATAATTTTTTGCCTATTTTAAACGGAATCAAACCGCTGTCAAACCAACTGTACATTGGAGGGGGTTGGGTTTGGACATTTACAGGGGCCAGTTTAGAATTGCAGTCTCCCGTAGGTGCTCTTTGAGAGTGGTTTTGAAAGTGGGTAGTGATTCACATTCCTTTACAGCTGTGGGTAGGGCGTTCCACATTGATGTGGCATAATTGCGAAACGTGTTTAGTCCCTTGTTTGAGCCGAATCTGGTTTTAACATGATTTGTGGAGCTCCCTCTGGTGTTGTGGTCATGGTATTCACTGACCTTTGGGAAGTATTTTGACATGTACATGGGTACCTTAGTGGTGTAGTGTATCTTGTAGACCAGGCCCATTGCAAGTTGCTGTACTCTGTCGTCTACTCTAAGCCATCCTAGGTTGTCAAAGTGGGCAAGGGTGAGGTGGGTTCTAGAAGTAAGGTCAAGCAGTAGTCTGACCAGTTTGTTTTGTGATGTTTGTAATTTCGTTTTTAGCGCCTTTGAGGTACTTTGGTACCATGAGGTGCAAGCATAGTCATAGTACCCTTGAATGAGTGCGCCTTTGAGGTGCTTTGGTACCATGAGGTGCAAGCATAGTCGTAGTACCCTTGAATGAGTGCTCCTGCCAGAGTCTTCAGGGTATTCTTGTTTACCAGAGAGGAGATCCGGTACAAGAATCGAGTTCGTTGGTTGACTTTTTTTTATTACATTGGATGCCATTTTGTCACAGGAAAGATTTGCCTCTAGGATGGAACCCAGGTATGTAATTTCATCTTTCCTTGTGACAATATTGTCACCCACTGTGTTGACATAGTTAAAGCTAAACTTGCTACCCTTATTATTTCGCCCCTGCGTGATCTGGGCCCATAACCTGTTGACAGAGTCTGGCTATGGGGCGACAATAATATGTTCATGAGACATGGTTTCTCCCTTCAGCCTTTAATCGGCGTGGTTTATTATTTACAATTGCACACAGCAGCACATGAGTTCTCCTCTCCATGAGAGGCAGGTGGGAAGAGATAGAGGGGGAGGAGACATCTCCTTAAATACCCTCCACCTGGCGGTAGCATTAGCAGCTCCGCCTATAGCGCCCTCTAGTGGAAACAGTTATGCATAGTTAGACAGTTACTAGCAATCATATATAACCTCTAACTTTAACACTCCCACTTAGGGTTGTCTAGTACACTGTACAACTTCTCCAAAAACAATTTTCAAAGAAAATAATACAGTTCAGAATCATCAAAAAGAATATGGCAGTCAATACTACATAACAGGCAATATTTACACACCAAACATGACCTCTGCAAATCTTTTCAATTTCAGTTTGGAAGCAGGTTTCATCATAGCGTCTGCTACCATGTCGTCTGTTGGACAATAAATCAGTGTAATTCTTTCTTCTCTGATGACAGATCTGATGAAATGATATTTTATATCGACATGTTTACATCTCTGTCGGCACACAGGGTTTCTAGCAATCGCAATGGTTCCCTGGTTGTCCTCATAAACAACAGTCTTCTTATATACATAGGTATCCATTCCTTCGAGCAGTTGTTCTAGATAAATACATTCCTGTATTGTCATAGCTAGAGCCATATATTCGGCTTCACAAGTTGATAGTGCCACTGTTGGCTGCTTCTTTGTTTTCCATGAAACCAGTGAGCTGTTTGAGTTCAAACTCACACAATATCCTGTGGTACTTCTTCTATCTGTGGTGTCAGCTGCCCAGTCTGCATCACTGTAGGCTTTAAGCCCTAAGCCCTCGCTGCTCTTTCTGAAACACAGCTGTTTATCTGCTGTACCTTTGAGATAACGAAAAACATGTTTTGCTGTAATCCAGTGCTCCTCTGTGGGGTCAGAAAAATGCTGTGACAATTTGCTCACTACAAAACATAGGTCAGGGCGAGTACATGTCGTCAAATAAATGAGGCTACCTACAGCTTCTCTGTACATCTTTACATCAGTCAATCTCTGAGCATCCTCTTGGTAGTCTAGTTTTTGATCACATGGTGTTTCCCTTGATCTACATTCTTGCATGTCAAAACGTTTCAGGATCTTTTCCACATATCTCTTCTGGGATATTTTTACACAATTGTCAGACTGTTCAAAGTCCATGCCTAGAAAATGTTTTAACCTTCCAAGGTCTTTCATTTTTAATCTGGTGGAGAGCATACCTTTCACCTGTTCTATGTTTCTAGTGTTGTCTGCTGCGATGATCAAATCATCCACCCAAATGACGATTATCACTTTTCCTGACTCTTTTGACTCCCTTGAGTAAACACAGGGGTCTACTGGGTTCTGTAGGAAGTGATCTTCAATGAGACATGTATGAAGCATTTCGTTCCAATTTCGCCCAGACTGTTTCAGGCCGTAAATGGATTTTTCTAGCTTACACACTAGCTTCTCTCCTTTCTTTTCGTAACCTTCAGGTTGTTCCATATATATCTCCCTATCTATGGGTGCGTGCAGATAGTCTTCACATCCATCTGATGTAAAATCAAATTGTCCTCAGCTGCTTTCTGCATCACTACCCTTACACTGGTCAGATTGGCTGTGGGGGAGAATGTTTCACCGTAGTCTATCCCCTCCCTCTGACTGTAACCTTTAGCTACAAATCTCGCTTTGTACTTGTCGTGGCCTTCAATACCCTCCTTGATTGAGTACACCCATTTCTCTCCCGCTGTCTGTCTGCCCTCTGGTAACTTGGTTAGAGTAAAGGTGTGGTTGTCCTCTAGGGACCTCATCTCCTCATCCATTGCTCTCTCCCATTTACTTGATTCAGGGGACACTATGGCCTCTTTAAAGGTCTGAGGTACCCCACTGACTACTCTGTAGCAGTAATCCATGGTGGTAAGTGTACTGTCATCCTCGTCACTTTCTCTCCGGGCATAGTCTGTCAGATACTTTGGGGGTTTGTGTTCCCTTGAGGGATACCTCCCACTGCTTGGGGCACGTGACGTCACCCTCGGGTGCTCCTCGTCATCGCCCTCTGGGGGTTGCTGACCGTGCTAAGTACACTGGGCTGAGGTGTCTCTGTTTCTTCACACCTTACTCTGGAGTCCAGCTCTGGCTCCTCTGTCTGTGTCTCGTTCTCACATGTTGTCTTTGTGACAAACTTGACTAGCCTGTGTTTCTGCACTCTCCCTTTACCGGGATGATAAACTAGGAAAGCGGGGCTTCCTTTGTCGTGCCCTACAAAGAGTCCTTTTTCACATCTGGACTCGAGCTTTCCTCTGTCCTGCAGGTAAGCATAACACACTGATCCGAATTGGTGCATTCTAGCTAGATTACACTTCTTTCCTGTCAGTGCTGTATACAGGGTGGTGCCCGTGTGCTTATTAAAGCACCTGTTTCTGGTGTAAGCGGCTTCTTGCACGGCATAATGCCATAGACTCTTAGGTAAGTTACTGTCTACTAGCTTACACCTAGCCATTTCGAAAAGAGTGCGCCATTCCCTCTCTGCCACTCCGTTCTGGTGTGGGGAATATGGACATGACGTCTCGTGTCTTATCTTGTTCCTTCTCAACAGTGATTGGAACTCTCTGTTTGTGAACTCGGTTCCGTTGTCGGACCTCAAGCATCTTATGTTACCATAAGGGGCTACGTCTGCCAGGAATTTCTCCGTGGCCTGGAGTGTGTCACTCTTTGCTTTGAGAAAGTAAACAAACACTGCCCCTGTGCACACATCTGTAAAAGACTGTACATATCTAAAGCCTCCTATGGACTCGTTGCTTACTGGACCGGCGAGATCTGTGTTAACTAGCGCAAGTGGTACCTTTACTTTTTCTGTGGGATTTCTGTTTCTCGATTGAGTAAACTTCCCCTTTATGCACACTACACATTCTTTGTCAGGTCTACGCTTTTCACCTTCAATGTGCATGCCTTCTGTCACTGCTTGCAGTTTCAGTAAATCCTCGTAATTACAATGACCCATAATCTCATGCCATGTCTGAATATCGTGACTGACAGTCACGTTACACATATCATTATTATCATTACACTTGTCGTTGTCATTACACTCTGTTTGCAGATAATACATTCTCTCGTACACCTTTATGTTAAATCGTGTACCGTCAGGCTCTACAAGAACATTTTGACCTTCATCGAAGAATACTTTGGCACCGTTCGCAGTAGCAGCTATTACAGAGAATAGTCCTTGTGGGAACGAGGGTACGTAGAGAGCATTCTTTAACGTCACTGTACACCGGCACCCCTCACTGTCTATGAGGCATACCTGTGCGTCTCCTCTCTCTTGCGCCAACCCGTAGGTGCGCTTCCCGTCTGCCAGCTCCATGCTGTGTCTCTCCGGGTGGAAAGTGTTGTCAAAGTTCTTGAACCGACTCCTGTCGTTGATGACGTGGGACGACACACCTGTGTCCACGATCAGTCCCTTCCTTTGGGCCTGCTGCAGCTGCGTCGGCCTGGTGACGTACGCTGTCTGCGCCCCGAAGATGAAGTCTTCTTGTCCCAACATGGGGTTGGTGTCAGTGACACTGCATTAGCATGGTTTTCCTCCTATCTCACAAATAGAAGCTTTGCTGTCAACATCGCCAACTGCTCCTCCCCCTCAACCTCCCTCTCCTGTGGGGTCCCACAAGGGTCCATCCTTGGCCCGATCCTGTTCTCCCTTTACATGCTACCCCTTGGTCCAATCATTCAGAAGCACAACATCTCTTTTCACTGTTATGCTGACGACACACAGCTTTATGTTTCCCTGAAACCCAACAACCAGTCTCTACTTAACAGTCTCATATCCTGCCTGGATGATGTTAAATGTTGGATGGCACAAAACTCTCTACAACTAAATCAAAACAAATCCGAAATAATCCTCTTCGGTCCCCCAGACGCTGTCACCACCCTTACCAACAGCCTTGGCAACCTGTCCTCCCTGGTCAAGCCGTATGTCAAGAACCTAGGGGTCATTTTTGATCCACAATTTAAATTTGACAGACAAGTAAACTCAGTGGTAAAGGCATGTTTTTTCCAACTACGCACCATTGCCAAACTCAAAGCCCTTCTCTCCCCTGCAGACCTTCAGAGAGTCATCCACGCCTTCATTTCATCTAGATTAGACTACTGCAACTCCCTCTATATAGGCATTAACCAGTCTTCCCTGTCCCGCTTACAACTGGTACAAAACGCTGCTGCCAGACTGTTGACCGGAACCCGCAAGAGAGACCACATCACCCCTGTCCTTGCCTCCCTTCATTGGCTCCCAGTACGCTACAGGATAGATTTTAAGGTTCTCCTATTTGTTTTTAAAGCCCTTAATGGTCACACACCCTCCTACATCTCAGACCTCCTATCCCCCTATTCCAACACCAGGTCCCTCAGGTCAGCCGATCAGAGGCTCCTGACAGTCCGGAGGTCTAACCTCAAGCTCAGGGGGGGCCGTGCCTTTGCTATCGCAGCCCCTGAACTGTGGAACAGCATCCCCACCTCCATTAGGCTCGCCCCCTCGATAGATGCCTTCAAATCGAGGCTCAAAACCCACTTCTACCTACTAGCCTTTCCCGTTCACTGACTCATGCCCTGTTTTTCTATGTGTTTGCCTGTGTGCCCTCCCATAAAACGGAGTGTGATTGTTGTCTATATGTATCTTGTGTATTTACCCTCTGTACAGCACTTTGGTTGACACGCGTCATGTGAAATGTGCTTTATAAATAAATTTGATTGATTGATTGATTGATTGTCCCGCTACTCTCCGGGCGTCGTCTCGATTCGTCTCACGTCGACCGTCACCGCCATCTTGTCCACTGCCGCCATCTTGTCCATGCGCGTATCGCGCGCTCTGGTCGCGTTTCTTCATGCACGCTCTGTCTGTGTGCCCCGTGGATTTGCAGAAGCTACACCAGACAGTCTTTGTGCAGTTACCTTTCCGATGGCCTTTTTCTCCGCATCGCCAACAACACGCCAGCTCCGTCGTGGGCCTGGTCTTCTCCCTCTGCGTCGCTCTGGCCTTCAGCACCCTCCGCGGCACCCTCCGCGGCGGCTGGGTGGATATCTTCTGAGGCCTCGAAATTTCGTAACTTGGCCTTGAACTTTCCCAGCGTCATGTCCGCTGAACCGTGTGTTACCAGGAGTGTGAACGGTTTGTACAGCTCTGGTAGTCCCCTCATCACCATCGCCATCATTGTCCCATCGCTTGGTGCTTCTCCTGCACTCTTCAATGCCGTAATGATCTGCTCAGCTCTGATGACGTATTCGGTCACAGTCTCGGTGTGCCCCTTCTTCAGTGCTGTTAGTGTTATGTAGAGGGCCACGACTCGGGGTCTTCCTTGCCCGATATAATGTTCTCTCAACACTCCCAGGCTTTCTCTGCCTTTGTCTTTAGTGTCGCGGAATATCAGCCCCAAGCTTGTGTCGTCGAGCAGTGGTGCTAACTCACAGTATGCATCTGCATTACACTTGTCGTCCAGGGCTTGTGCTTCCGCCGTCAGGTCTCCCGTGGGGGCCGTCAAGATCGTCATCTTCAGTCCCACACCGTGCATGCAGCATAACATGCGCTCTTCACAGAGCTCATAGTCCTCTGCCTTTCCATTGAATGAGGGCCATTTGCTCCTTCCCTTGGTCGCCATCCTCCTTTTTGATGGTAGGCGTAGCTTTAGCTCTGTTGGTATAGCCTTTAGCCACGCGGTGCTCCCGGCGCTAAACTAGCCTATACTTCAGCTAAACTTGCTACCCTTATTATTTCACCCCTGCGTGATCTGGGCCCATAACCTGTTGACAGAGTCTGGCTATGGGGCGACAATAATATGTTCATGAGACATGTTTTCTCCCTTCAGCCTTTAATCGGCGTGGTTTATTATTTACAATTGCACACAGCAGCACATGAGTTCTCCTCTCCGTGAGAGGCAGGTGGGAAGAGATAGAGGGGGAGGAGACATCTCCTTAAATACCCTCCACCTGGCGGTAGCATTAGCGGCTCCGCCTATAGCGCCCTCTAGTGGAAACAGTTATGCATAGTTAGACAGTTACTAGCAATCATATATAACCTCTAACTTTAACACACTGTAACTGAGAAGCCGTCGGTCTTGCTGAGTTTGTTATTTGAACAGAAGAGAATGAACTCTGTTTTACCCAGGTGTAATGATAGTTTGTTATCAGCGAGCCAGGTGCAGATTCTGCCTAGTTCCGAGCTGAGGGTTACTACCACAGCAACCACTGCTGTCCATGTTGTCTGTTGTCAACACCACTGTTCCTCCTAGGTGTCATTCACTTCCATACATTTTTGGGACCTAGTCTAAATGTATCCACTTTTTCTCCCATTTTAAATTTTTTCTCCCATCCCAATTTTCGTATCGTCCAATTCAACCCTCCCCTGTCTTTGAACGCTGTTTCATGCCTCCCACAAGCCGGCTGCAATGTGGACTAAGTCATACATAGCACGAGTCCCCTCCGATACTCGAGGTAACAGCAGTCGCATCTTTCCACCTGCGCGGCTCGATCTTTCAGCGTCAGGGGTCTGGGCTTTGGAGGGGCCCCGCCCCCGTCGCTTCCTGATTCTACTGTGCAGGCGCACCAACCGACCTGTAGGAGTCGCTGTCCACAACGCCCGATCCCCACCCATCAGTTTCCCTCCCCCTAATACTGCCAATGTGTATTAGTGCGGATGACCAGCTAAACTGAAAGCAATGTGGAGCGCTGGACTCGAACAGGGAGATGATCTGTTTGAGCCCAGTCTCCAGTATTCGTGGTGAGCGCCTTGCCCACTGCACCACGTAGCCGCCCTAAATATCATACATCTGAAGTAGTATAAACAAACTACTGCTGTGCAGATTTCAATAAAACAGACAATTCAGAGTCAAATGTAAGTGTTTGTTTTGGTATTGCATGTGCTAATTACAGATTTATTACCTCTGAAAAGTATAATCAGATCCTGTAAATGTGTTGTAAGTTTGAGTGTGCTGTGTATCTTTGCCTTGTGTGAAATATTTGGGGAGGTTACCCATGGTTAGGCTACATGCTGCTTTGTTGAAAGATTCAAAACATTATGTGAAAGTTCGTCAAACTAGGCTACACCTCAAGTAAGAAATACAGTTGCATACTGATAATTAGAAAATAGCTAGCTTGTAGTTAGCTCGTAAAACAAGTACCCTCAAGTAACCATATATTATATAAAATAATTTTCCTGCATAGTTTGTAATACTTCAGAAGTATGATAAGTTGGTCAAATGAATGGAAGTGAATGAGGAGCCTTAACCATGCACAGCAGCTGATTTCAAGTTATGCGTTTGTGCTCGAACCACAGTTGTTTCGGACTTATCATTATCCTTTGAGCAACTACTAGCCATTATGGGCATGGTTTAGGTGTGACAACAATGAAAAATTACTAATCGGAAGAGCATTGTGTAGAGTTAATTTGAAAATGTTTGGTTTTTGAAGAGGTTAGCGCAGATGCTGCTATAGCATCACTACAAGGATATTTCTTCATTGAAAGAAGAGCAAAGATCAGCACTAAAGGCTTTTTTTGTTAGCCAGTGATAGACAGTTTCAATGGATAACTTCCCCGATGGTTCTGTGTAACAGACCATCTGGCGGGTCAGGTTAGAGGAGCCTGACACCCGAGAGGAATGGTGGTGTTGACAGCGGACACCAGTGGTTGCTAGCTTACTTGTAGATGCACTTAGATAGAGGTAAGATTGTTGAAACTTGACAAGTGCTACTAAAGTGAAATATCCCTTCAAATGGTAAGTTCAGACCATTTCCTACTTACTAATGATGTTCTCAAGTGGTAGAGTCCTTTCTCAGCGCAACACATGCTTTTCTTCATACTGGATATCCACAGCTCTGTCAAGTTAACCACACAACTAATTTAATAGGGCCACGCTTCAGTCTGTACAAACCCTGGAAAGAGCCCCTATATTCAGATTATGTGTACACGTTTCCTTTTATATTTATATAATTGTATTTAATAAAAGTGCAGCATTCTGGGATCCCTCTTTCCATTTGCCAATCAACCCAAGACAAGCAGCAGGGCCACTGGCCTTGACCTTGAGGGCCACTGATGTTTGGCTCTCTTGGCCTGCCTATGGCAAAACTAACTTTTTGGGGGAAAAAAAACACATTGGGACTTATCTCAAAAAAAATCTCAATAGTTCATGATGTGTGTTGACTACGTTTTTCCCCCCTGACCATATAAGCCAAAAGGCGTGTGCACTAATTGGTCTATGGGTGATTTCAATACAATACAAGAGATTAAATTTCCGTTTTAAAATAAATGTCTGTCATATATCGGTCACTGCAGCATACATATTCTTATAGCCCAGTTTGTCTTGAAAAAAAGATGTTTCAAGTTTCAAGTTTCTTTAATAGTTGTCATACAGAAGTACAGAATACTTTTATACAAAATGCTTCTTACTGTTACGCTCCAGAGACTGTGCTAGACAAGATAGTATGAAATAAAATAGTATAGCATGTAAAATAGAAGTACAAAAAGGTCACAGTGTTCAGTATAGACATATGTACAATGTTCGATGCAGAATAGAAGTAACTGAGTTACCATACAATATACAATATTCTATGCAATGTACTAATATACAATACTATATAGTGCAGAGCAGAAATGGGATGAGGTACAATTTAGGTACAATTTACAGTAAGGTGTACGAGTTGTAGTGCAAATCCTTTACCAATAAATTTAAAGTGTAAAGTGTGTTTAGGTGATCTAAAGTGTGTAGAGTGGGTGCTGCAGTGTGTTGTTTGTTTAAGTGAGTGTGTGCGTGTGGGTGTGTGTGCTGTGTGCATTTGATGGTTGTTGCATAGTGTTTATTGTTCGTTGAGCAGCCTGATGGCCTGGGGATAGAAGCTTCTTCTGAGTCTTTCTGTGCTCGCCTTAAGACTCCGGTATCGCTTGCCTGACCGCAGTAGTTCAAAGAGGCAGTTGTTCGGGTGGCTGGAGTCCTTGATGATTCTCTTAGCCTTACCCCTGCACCGCTTGTTGTAAATGTTCTGGAGGGTGGGAAGCCCCCCTCCAATTGTGCGTTCGGCTGAACGTGTCACTCTTTGTAGTCTGCTACGGTCTTGTGCAGTGCTATTCCCAAACCAGGAGGTGATGTTGCCAGTCAGGATGCTCTCTATTGTACATGAGTAGAAGTTCTTAAGGATCTTCTGACTGACTTGGAACTTCCTTAGGCGCCTGAGGAAGTAGAGGCGTTGTCGTGCCTTCTTCACAACACTGTCAATGTGTGTGGTCCATGTCAAGTCCTCGGATATGTGGGCTCCGAGGTACTTGAAACTGTTCACTCTCTCAACCGGTGCCCCGTCGATGCTGAGGGGGCTGTAGTCCTTGACCCCCGACCTCCTGAAGTCCACAATCATCTCTCTTGTTTTGCTGACGTTCAGGGAGAGGCAGTTCTCCTGACACCACTGTGACAGATTCTCTACCTCTTCCAGGTAGGCCCTCTCGTGAGTCTCGTCGTTGGCAGAGATAAGTAGGCTATATAACATGAGTTAGTTATGTCCATTACAGTGTTGAGGTTGTATGCATTTATTACACAAGGAGACCAGGCAAAAGAAAAATGGGAAGAAATGGTTTAGACCCCAGAGGCACCAAAAGTTCCCATTGTATGGAAAAACACGTCATACTATGAATAGCAAATGTCCCTAACTGACTGACTGACTCTCTGTTGTTAAAACATGCCTGAGTGTTACTGGACTGGCTTAACAAGGCTTGCCTAGTCTTGTTTTTTATTCTACGCTTGCTTTTATCTATTGTTTAGAGTTGTAGAACATTTTAAGAAAGAAGAACAATATTGGTAGTGTTCTTTGAAGGGAAAAACATTCTCTAAACAGTAGAATGGGGTGTATTGATTTTCAATGTGGTGCTGTCATAGGAGGCAAATTTTCCAACTTGTCAGTATGTCAAATATCTGCCCCGCTAGAACTGCCCCAGTCAACTCTAAGATAAAATGGACCGTTAACAGTCCTGCAAATTTTGCATAAAACGCCTGTCGATTGCATACCCAAAGTAATTTGAAAGCTATTCTTGAACTATGTATAGCACATGCATGAGTCTGGCCCTTTTGAAATGAAAAATTCTGAATTGTCTTCCACAACAGGAAGAATCAATCTGAGTGCTACTGTAATAGAGTTACAGAGGTTTGAACACACTGAAATGAAAGTTTTTATTTTTTATTTAATTTTTTACTTCCGTCTGAATTATTTTACAAACAGATGCCTCTTTTTTGTAAGAAGTATCAGCTGGAAAACACAATGGGGCCATAGCCTGAAGCCTTATCCAGTACAGGTCCAAAGTTGATAACAATACCACAGAAAACGAGTGTTTTACACATGTTTCTCTAATGGCGTTTATCCAAAATGGCCATTTGGAGTCTCCCTGAACTCTTGAACGCTTCAACGTACAGTCAAAGTCTTGGGATTCACTCTCAGTATTACTGAAACAGAGTGAGTGAAGCATAAACATATTATGCTGCATTTTTCCATTGAAAAACGTTTGTGCATACAAAGGAGCATACTTGTATTAATAGCATTAAGTGCTATTTGTAGTACTTTAGTTTGTATATTGTATATATATATTTTTTTTTTTTTATCTACTTTTTTCTCCCATTTTCTATTTTTCTCCCATCCCAATTTCGTATCGGCCAATTCTACCCTCCCCTGTCTCGAACGCTGTTAGGCCATGCCTCCCACAAGCCGGCTGCAATGTGGACGAAGCCTTACATCACGTGTCCCCTCCGGTACTCGAGGAAGCAGCCGTCGCATCTTTTCACCTGCACAGCGCAATCTCTCAGCGGCGGGGGTCTGCGTGGGAGGGACACGCCGCCCCCGTCGCTTCCTGATTCTGCTGCGCAGGCGCACCAACCGACCTGTAGGAGTCGCTGTCCACAACGTCCGATCTCCACCCATCAGCTTTCCCACCCCTAACACTGCCAATTGTGTTAGTATGAACGACCAGCCAAGCTGATAGCAATGCAGAGAGCTGGGCTCGAACCCAGCGTCTCCTGCATTGGTGGCGAGCGCCTTGCCCACTACACCACATAGCCGCCCTATATTGTATATTTTGTATAGTGTTTGGTCTTTATTCTTTTTACTTTTATTACTGTATAAAAAAAAGAAAAAGAAAATACAAATAAAAAAATTCTCAGGAGGCCTGTACCTTTTATGCAGAGAAAAAAACACTATATCCTGGGGAACATCCCTCAAGGGATATATCCGCGTTTCCAGAATTTCATTGGCTACAAAAGCGGACACTGTCAGAGGTGATTGGTCCAGTCACCGGGAGGCGAAACCGGAGATGGTAACTTTTTCTAAACTGACGCCCGTTGGTTGTTTGGTCTTATAACCCGAAATTGCGAGCACATAATAGGTCAAATAGGGTGTCGATCAAACGGTGGCCATCTTAGCTTTCAAACGATGTATTGGTTCATAGACACGAAAACAGCAGGTTGCTGTCAAACTATGGCAAATGTGCAATGGCCCGTGGGGGGGGGGGACACACACCCTTTTCAAGATTTCAAGATGATTTATTGTCAAAAATAACAACCATCCCTTTAATGAGATCTTCTTTTGACCATGTAGTAGCTACCTCATGAGCCTGCATGTGGGCCTGCTACCTGTACCTCATGAGCCTGCATGTGGGCCTGCTACCTGTACCTCATGAGCCTGCATGTAGGCCTGCTACCTGTACCTCATGAGCCTGCATGTAGGCCTGCTACCTGTACCTCATGAGCCTGCATGTGGGCCTGCTACCTGTACCTCATGAGCCTGCATGTAGGCCTGCTACCTGTACCTCATGAGCCTGCATGTGGGCCTGCTACCTGTACCTCATGAGCCTGCATGTGGGCCTGCTACCTGTACCTCATGAGCCTGCATGTGGGCCTGCTACTTGTACCCATGCATGCCACAAAAACAAGACAAAGATTACAATTTCTCAAATGCTCATATCCAAATTCCATACTTTTTTTACTCCTGGAAAGTAATTTAATACAAAAATATATGAATTTCTATTGAGTTGTTTCTTGAGTTGTGAGGTAAATTAATGAATAGGCTGGATGAGTTCAAAAGCGCAGACTCCATCTTTCCTTTGGACAAATTCAAAAGCACAGACTCCCAACAAGGAATCTAACTTTCCATCATAAATGTTGTTCATCACTGTACATCATGCAAGATGTATTCTGGGAAAACAGGGGGAAAGGTCTGCCCAGTGTTTTGCTGCAACATGAGAAGGGGTGTGGTTAATGTAGGCTGCAGTGTATTAGATGATTGTTCATTTGCTGCAGAGTAGATTCATGTTGGTGTCTCTCTCATAGCTGGACATTAAATAGTTTTGCAACAATATTATCATTCCTGTTACTGGCATTTGCTGCAGTGGGACCAATGATTTAAAATGTTATGTAATAGGCTACCCTGGAGTTCTTGGAATTCCAAGGGGTCAACTGGTCAAGAGCTGTGCACCATGTTCCTTTAAAGGGCCACTTCATCAAAAACAATGCTGATTTATTTTGGACATAATCTCACATGTATCCAAAGTGCAATACCAAAGACCACAAAGACCAAATGCATTGTTGTTTTTAACCAGCAGGAGGCAACCATGTGTGGGCACCTCCCTTCACTGTGATGTATAGACTGATATAAACATAATCCCTCCCAATCATCACTTATGATGACCCACTAGAAGTGTATGGCGGTGTCTTTATCTGAAGAGACCCTTGCCTCTGCCTCAGAATGTTTCTGGGTGTCAACCTTTGGGCATAATCTTGAGTGAATTTCATGTGCACGTTGTGTGCATGTATCCCCTCCCTACTTCCCCACCTAGAATGCACCTGACTTGATAAATGTACTGCTAGGCAGTCCCTGGTTCTCTGCTCCCGTTTTCAAAAAGAAAATGGTGGCTTGTTCGCTTGTCAACTTTCTCTTTTTCTACATAAAGTTGAACCTATAAAATATACTTCTGACAAAAGATGTTGTGGTAAATTTGATATGATATTACTGGATCTTGAGTCATATTTGATCTGCAATGCAGTTGACAGGTTGATCTAAACTTCTAGCTCTCACTGTCCATGACACCCACATGCTGAACTTCCTTGTGTTATCCTATCCTTATGTCTAAAGCAAAACCTTTCTCATAACAACAGAAAAGAAAATGAATACTCTTGCCCTTTGGACCCCGGCTGACATTATTTCTCCTCAACCAAATTCACTGACTTCCTTTCAATGGTTCTTCCGACGTCTCCTTTACAGCCTTACAACCCATGTACATGTCAAAATACTTCCCAAAGGTCAATGAATACCACGATCACAACACCAGAGGGAGCTCCACAAATCATGTTAAACCCAGATTCGGCTCAAACAAGGGCTTAAACACGTTTAGCAATTATGCCACATCAATGTGGAACACCCTACCCAAAGCTGTAAAGGAATGTGAATCACTACCCACTTTCAAAAACACTCTCAAAGAACACCTACGGGAGACTGCAATTCGAAACTGGCCCCTGTAAATGTCCTAACCCAACCCCCTCCAATGTACAGTAAATGACCAAGTATGGTTTTGTCAATATTCCAATGTACAGTTTTGCTTGTACAGTTGTACAAAGTCTTTCTCTGGTCTGCATCCCCTTAACAATTGTATGTATTGAGCTGTACTGTACTGTACCCATTCTGCAATTTGTTAATAAAGTTTTCAATCAATCAATCAATCAGCCTTACTATATAGTCGATGGGAGCATGTCTATGTTCCCCGGGTCCTATATGTTCCCCGGGTCCTATGTTCCCCGGTAGCGATAGATAGTCAGACCACCAGCCCTGATTCCAAACTCGAACCTTAACCAACTTCGAAAGAGTCGCCAAGCTTAACCAGTTCGAAACAAGGCGGACATTAATAATTAATAAAATAATAAAAATTTATAAAAATGTCAATCAATCAATCAATCGGGGAACATAGGACCCGGGGAACATAGGGATGACCCCTAGTCGATCATGCTATGAACCCTCTCCATCCCACTTCTATGCCCACGTTTTTTGGGCTGTATATTTTAGAATGTATCCCTGACTGTATTTCTATTCTTATTTTGTATATTTTTGACTACCTAAATGTTTATTGTGAGCGATCTGTAGTGCTAAATTTCCCTCAGGATCAATAAAGTACTTCTATTCTATTCTAACGGGCATACCCTAGCTTTCCATCCTCGCTGTTCAGTTTCTGTTACCAAATCTTCATATCTAAATATTTTCCTTTCATAAGCCACTGAATCCTCCCAGGGGGTCAATAGTCAATTCTATAAAATAAACGAGACTGGAGGTAACTATTTCTCATGTATTAACCAAAGATAACAGTGAAATGGAGGGTGATATAAAATGTTGGCCTCTATGCCATTGCTGAGGACAACATAAAGGATAGGAATATAATGGGAAGGGAGAAGTGGGATCTATTGATGATTAATGACATTTATTATTTAATATATTTGTGCGTCTGTAATACTGTAATACTGTCAAACAGCAACCTCTAGGAAAAATATCCCAGCTCGGTATTGCACTTTGTTAGCATTGTTTTGTTTAGGTCTGATGTGTGGGTTGGAGTTGAATGGGGATAGGGGAGGGTGTTGCTATTGCTGGCCATACCTCCGGCTCTGCCAAGAAAGGTCTGGAGAAATTCAGACCTCCATAAAACGGTACCTCTGGTTAGTTATTTTTTCGGGTGAACACCATCACCAGGCCCCGTTCCCCGTACCTGGATAACTGAGTTAGCCGGATAATTTTCGGTCAAGCCTGACTTAAGCCGGACCTTCCCATTCCCCGACGCTTGATTGTCTAAATCACCATGACAACAGATCAAAAAGTTTGAGCCTGGGCCCCGTTCCCCGTACCTGGATAACTGAGTTAGCCGGAAAACTTTCGGTCAAGCCTGACTTAAGCCGGACCTTCCCATTCCCTGACGCGCGATTGTCTAAATCACCATGACAACAGATCAAAAAGTTTGAGCCTGGTCGAGAGCAGGGTTAAATTCAAGTTAGCCGGATGAACCATGGCCACGCCCCCGCAAAGAAGTGACAGCTCATTTCCTGAAATGATTCTCACAGTCTAGGATCTGCATTATACCATTCTGAATTACGTTTTTGTGCTCCATTCTTCCAGAGGGGGCTTTTGAAATGTAAAATAGACCCAAAATGCTGATACTAAATTCACTTTGTCCTAAATAATGCACGTTATATATACCGTGGCGCTCGCTAGGTGCGATGTACACATTATGTGGTTATTTTAACAACGTGCAGCATTGCAAATGTGAATCCCGCGGGGATATCCTTAATGATTGAAACCTATCGCTCGTTTGGCTCTGATTCCTTTCATATTCTGCGCTGTGGATGAGGAGCGAGGAAGGAGAGGAGCGCCTGGATTTTGTTTCATTCAAGCATAAAATTTAAGTGTCTATGCGTGGATTGTGGATTTTGTGTGATATTGTAACTGGGATTAAAATGTCTGATGAGATGCGCTGTTTGACGGATTTGAGAAATTGAATGAGCCGTTGACGTCACATTAATGCATTTGAGAATAAAGAGATAAAACTTAATTCAAAAGAAAAAATATTCTAAACACGGGTCTCTCGTTCATTAATGTATAAACAATGAATTTATCCCATCTGGCACAGTGGTGCAGCGGTAGTGCTCAATCCTGGCAACCGGGCGACCGGTGTTCGAAACCCCGCGTTTCCAATATAATTTTTTGGAATATAATATTAATGATTATACGCAAAAGTAGCCTAGTTTTAAGTTAAAATATTATAAATCTACATGCATTGAGGATGTCATTCTTTATATAGCTCTCAACGTGCACCAAATTGAATTATTCCTACATTGCAAAAAGAAGGAAAAGACTAGGATTCGAACCCCGGTCGTCTGCGTGAAAGTCAAAAGAAGAAACCGTTACACCACAGTGCAGATAAGTAAAAGATCCACCATACATCAATCAATGGGTAAGAGAGCCGTATCGTTATTCTGTATAACAGTTTAACTAATTATTTTCGCTAGCAAGATCTCATTTGATTATTCAATCCATAAACCTAAGGCAAGTTTAAAGAAATATAATCTGATTGATTGAGGTAATGAGGGACTTAAAATTAGCCTATAGATAACGCATTTAACTTGTCTGCGAGGTGATTGAGCCGTACTGCAATCTGATAATAAAGTTTTAAATCAATTAATCAATCAATGCCGTTAGAAAATCAGGATCTCTGCTATCGATAAGTGCTGGCTTTTCAACTGAAGCGGCCGCGCGCACTTATCCTGGGTCTCAAGTCTGGTTCGAGTTAACGAGACTGAATCCACCTTCGAGGAACAGGAAAATCCCGGCTTCAAACATCGGGTTAACTGAATCTGGATAATGGGACTCTTGATCGACTTAGTTGAACCAGGTACGGGGAATAGGGCCAAGTTGCTCTCAAGGGTTTAGATTGACGACAGCCCACTGTGCCACATTTTCAGCTATCCTTGATCTAGATAACAAACGGGCTCACAAGACATAAAAGTGTTAATCCACATCATAACATGCTTTCAAAGGCCATCTACAACCAAAATCCACGGCCTCAAACATTTCCTATGCTTCAGAATGATGTGATAAATATACAGCAACATAAACAGCATTTATTGTGTCATTGCTTATTCTATGTACACAATTAAGTGCTTAGATTCAAGATCTTCTCAATACAATCCTGAAATTGCAAAAGGCCGAAATAATACACTCAAGTCATAATATCCATGTATGTCTCCATGGCTTTGATGCAGACTGAAATGTGTTTGTTTACTCACAACTAGTGGTGGTGATACTGTAGGTCAATGGTTATCAAACTACGGGTCGCGACCCAAATTGGGGTCGCGGGTAGGTGACAGTGCATTGGCAAGTAAAGAAATATATATGCATGATCAAGTTCAACAACGTGTGCTTTTATTTTGATATTCCTTAATTCCATGTTGAAATTATGCGATACATTAAGTGTGGGGTCCCCAAAAAAAATCCTAAATAAAATGGGGTCACGCTATGAAAAAGTTTGAGAACCCTTGTGCATGCAGTTTTCCATGAAATATCCCATATTTGTGGAATCCTGTTAGGCAACGTTGTTGACAGAATGTCTTGCTAGCATAAAGTTAGTTTGCAGGTTCATTGTCATTGGCACCAGTCAAGTGACAGGTGGTTGTCAAACAGTTGCTAAGGTAACGTATTATGTGTAAGGTCTTTACAGAAAGTAAACGACACTCCCCCTGCAGACCTGCTTGGATCCACAGTCTCCCTATCTGCTTCTCATGTGTAAGGGCTGCGTGTGTGTGTGGGTCACAAGCAGATAATAGGGACTCTTTAAGTTATCCCTGATGAATAACCACTAAACTGCTTACGCAGACAAGGGAAGGGGGGAAATAAACAACAAAAAACAACCTTTACAGGTGGAAGCCTCAAAGTGAGTATTTAAGAAAATAAGTAAAGTCCAAAAAACAGGACGACACTAAATAGAGGTATTGTAGAAAAATAAATAAGCCACAAAGGCAACTCCTAAAAACAGAGTTTATATTGAAAACATAAAACAATAAACCTCCACCAAGGGAGTTTATGTGCCTGTAGTAGGCAAAGGACAGTTCCAAAAGAACACAAGAAAACACTACCAGGGGCGACAGTGGTTCAGGAGGTAGAGCAGTCGTCTGGTAATCCGGAGGTTCACGGTTCGATTCCCACTCCTCCCGGGCAGCGTGTTGAAGTGTCCTTGAGCAAGACACTTAACCCCTAATTGCTCCCGATGTGCATATTGGCACCTTGCATGGTGTCCTCTGTCATTGGTGTGTGAATGTGTGAATGAACGGGTAAAATGTGAGGAACAAATTGTAAAGCGCTTTGGATAAAATCGCTATATAAATACACCATTTACCAGTAGTAAAATATCCTGTAAAGCTGAGATGGTCTAGGCCTAGGGTTTGGGACTAGATTTTACTGCACCAGTGCATTGAAACTGGTAAGACATTTCCTCCCTTCCAAGCTATCCTATGAGATGATAAAATGGCTAAACTGGGTCAAGAACAATAGTGGTGGTGATGTTAAAGTAAAACCAGGTGCTATTCAAGGAGAGGGCAAGTAGTTTAGGAATAATACAAAAAAAAAAGATTACAGTGAATGACAGCTTACTTATAATGAAAGTCCATGGTTATGATTGGCAGTCTGAAAATACATCTGAGACACTCTATCCCAGGGGTCAGCAACCTTTTTGACATGAAGTGCCTGTTTGAAATATAGTTGTAACTAGTGTGCCATCAGGTATTTTTAATGATAATTTTTACATTATTACATCATTATTGTTATTGTTATTATTAACAATATTATTATGATGGTTGTATCAACCCTAAATCTGAGTTGGGGCGGGGGTGCAATGCAGACAAACAGTTTTGCTTTACTGAGCTCCGTTATCTGGGGGCTGTAGTTGGTAACTTTAAGCTGCACACCGGAGCATCTTTTAATCCAGCTGTTTGCTGTTCTCTGATATTTTCTGACATTTCGTTGATGCGTCGCTCGACACTTCAAGCTGACATGGGGATATCTTTTATCCTTGATTTGATTGTCTCTTTGTTTGGCAAGCCTTCAAACAAAACATCTGAGCTACAGAGAAAAGCCTCCTTGATATACTCGACTTACAAAAAAGAACCTGTGGGAGGATTTCAACAAGATAAATGCGACAACAGTGCAAAATATTTCACTATAATATTTCAAAGCGAAAAAAATATATAAAAAATTATATATATTTTTTTTTAATGCTGCCCCCTGTGCCAATGAAAATTCCCCTGCGTGCCTATGCGGGCACGTGTGCCTAGGGTTGCCTACCCCTGCTCTATCCTATGCTTTATTCAATAGGCAATACAATCTCCCCTGAAAGTCTATGGACACAGCATGTGAGTGCAATTTAGGCCCCATTTAGATCATATTATGGCCATTTCCCAGTTTAATATTTTCATTTAAATGTGGTCTAATTACAAACAGTTGCATGTTTTATGATCAAAAACCACTTACTTACAGCTGTACAGGCACACATCAGTCTGGCTCATCAGCCTCAAACAGGCACTTTTGGCTCATGATTAAACTGTAAAACTAGCCATTGCAATGGTTTCTCGTCTAAAGAAACATATTTTAGTAAACAGTTTAGGTGGAAAAAGAGAAAGAAAAGAGAAAGTGAGCGGCCATCTTGACAAATGGAAATTCTTAAAAATATATATTTTTACAAATATTTGTATTATTTCTGTGAGTGAACAATAATAAACATCCATACAGATGATCTACATACTCCTCCAGCTCCTGTATATAACATACTAAAGGTACGGGAATATCGAAAAAACTTAAATATCGGAAAAACGACCCAGAAACGATTTAGGGCCTGCGAACACCAGCTACTAGGACAGAGAGACTTCGGCTCAGCTTCTTCCCCCAGGCCATCAGAGCCTTGAACACTGAACTCTCCACACACAAGCACACATGAGCACACACACGACACACACACTGTACATGCTCACACACTAGCAGCCACTTTAACATGAGCAAACACACACTCATGCTGCACACGCTCACACTTATGGTCACTTTACAAAAGGAAAGGTCACTTTAAGAATAGTATAGTATAACTTGAGATTGTATAATATAGCATTGTATAGCAGTGTACATAAAGACCCAGTGCCTCATCCGTAACTAACAGTGTATTGCACTACCACAGGACCTAGCATGTCCTACCATGCTCTGTAAATAACTCATGTACATATACCGATATGCCCTACTTTGTTTACTTGTTTTATTGCACAATGTCGTTCTATTGGATTCTATTATATGCACATCGTTGCGGGCAAGACCCCCCGCATTTCATTGTATACTTGTATGCCGTGACAAATAAAACTCTTGACTTGACTTGACTTGAAGTCGTTTTTGGCACTGAACGACTTAGGCCCAGAAACGACTTAACTCGTTTTTGGCACCCAAAGTGTTAAGGACTTCTTGTGGCCAAAAGGCGTATTGAGGATCATTAAACCAGGTACCTTTTAAAGAGATGCTCATAAACAAAGATGAAATGAACATCCCTGAACTCAAGGGCTTCCTCCGATCACACCTTGGTGAGAAAGCAACTACCGAGATGTTCCAAGAGTTAATGTACACCAGACAGCTTGAACAAGAACCACCCCAACAGTTTCTATATTGCATGATTGGATTGAAACAGAAACTCCTTTATCAGTCAAGACAGACCAACACAGACATTTCTTTTTTTTATCCACTTTTTCTCCTTCTTTTTCAATTTTTCTCCCATCCCAATTTCGTATTTCCAATTCTACCCTCCCCTGTCTTGAACGTTGCTCGACTATGCCTCCCACTGGTCGGTCGTAGGGAGGATAGAAGCCTTGCATCACGTGTCCCCTCCGGTACACGAGGAGGCAGCCTGTCGCATCTTTTCACCAGACAGCATGGACTCTCAGTGGCGAAGTGTAACGCATGGGAGGCTCAGACTACCCCTGCTACTTCCTGTCTCTGCTGTGCAGGTGTCCCCCAACCGACCTGTAGGAGTCGCTGTCCACAACGTCCAATCCCCACCCATCGACTTCCACCCGCTACCTCTGCCAATTGAGATAGTATGACGACTGGCCCAAGCCGGAGGCAATGCTGACACCCGGATTCGAGACCGGAGTCTCTTGCATTGGTGACGAGCGCAATCTCTGCTGCGCCACCCAGCCGCCGCAACACAGACATTTCTTATGATCCCAGAACCATCCAAGAGGTCTTCCTCCACACTATCTATCAGGGCCTTGGAGTGATGCTGATCTCCGACAGAGATTGAGACCCCTCACCGTAAACAACCACGTCACCGATGAGGAAATTCTCAGCCAAGTAATGAAGATAATAAGCGAAGAGGATATGATCGAATAGCAAGCGCAAACAGTCAACAGTCAAGTGCAAAGGGGAAAGGATATTATAACAAGAAGAGTACCCTGTCTACAAAGTACCCTGTCTACAACCCTGTCTACAAAGTAAGCCCAGAGGCAAGAGGCCGCCCCATCCGAACCCTGCACCAAAATCTACTTCTATAAGTGAACGACTTACCCATAGAGGCTGCCCCGAGTCAGATCATGAACGCACCCCAGTCCCAAAAGAGAACTAACAGACCCCCCTCACCCCTACAGATCACGGAACAGTACACAGAGACAAGTGACTCCGAAGAGGAGGGAAATAACTATCATTACTGGCTACGAAGGCCTGTAGAACGCCAAAGACCAACGAGTATCCCACCAGCTTGCTATATAATTGGCAATATATGATAGAGACACTCTCAAAGGATGAAAGTCTTCTATCTGAAAACGGCTTAGTT
This sequence comes from Notolepis coatsorum, assembly GCF_963971535.1. Classification (NCBI taxonomy): domain Eukaryota; kingdom Metazoa; phylum Chordata; class Actinopteri; order Aulopiformes; family Paralepididae; genus Notolepis; species Notolepis coatsorum. The sequence continues at coordinate 51,799,870 of NC_140177.1, read as the reverse complement.
ACTATTTTAGATCATATGAATGGTAATTTTAACAGAGCACACCTGTTATGCTTATACACTGTAATAGTGGATGTTACGGCTTTTAAACTGAAAAATCATACGTGTTTAGAAACTTTAGATATTAACCATATTATTGATGTTATGCACGCTTATATTATTGATAAAAAAGGTTACAGCATGATCTGCAATATTCTTTAATACATTTTTATAATATACCCAACTGCGTTTTTTCTACCTCAAGGTGTAATAATGGCTTTGAATGATTTTAAATTCCTCCTTACAGTTATAGATGTTTAAAAATAAAAAATATTATCCAGTTGTGTAACTATCTTCAGCTCTGTGAATTGGACCCCTTTAAACTGTAATGCATGAAAACATTTTAACATTTGTTAGGACCATTATCAAATCAGATCATATTTATTTGTAAGGCCCTGTAACACACATTGATGCCCCTTGGGACAAACACATCTTCTTTAAACAATTCAAGAAGAAGTATCACAATAAATCATGAATAAGCCATAAATACCATAAACTCTAAACAATTTAAAATAAATTAATGCAACACAGTCATACATATCCTTGCAAAGGTATGTAAAAACATATAGGACGAAAATGCACCTCAGACCCTTTCAAGGGATCTCCCTTCTTAGATGTTGTTGACAGCAGTGTTGCAATAAAACAGGCAAACAGCCAACAGACAAGCAGTTACAATAAAGCATACCATCACATTTGATATGTATAGAAAATGTGTAATTCCCATAGCAGGAGTCGAACCCACGCCGCCCTGTTGAAACCAGGGAATCCTTACCGCTAGACCATATGGGATTTCATGTGGTATACTGTACAGAACCTGTATACACTCAGACGGGGCTCCGGGGTCGGATATTTATCTTTCTGTACACGTTTTTTTAAGTGAAATATATTAGTAGAACTCTTTTTACATCATTCTACATAAGAGTTCCATGTTTTGATATTATAAATGAAATGCCTCATTGTTTTAAGGTGTTTCATATAAAATATAATCGATCCACTATACCAGCGGTTCTCAACAGGGGTTCCGCGGCACACAGGGGTTCCGCGGAGAGCTGTCAGGGGTTCCGCGAGATGCCTGGCAATGTTCTTTAAAAATATAGAATGACAACAGTCTTATTTTGAAAATCCTATAGCGGGTCTCATTTATGCCCACGCGCAGCTCCAGCTATAATAACTAGGCTCCAAAAGCTAGCAACATTAAGGTCATTATGATACTTTTATTTTGAAAACCCGTGGTGTCGTGACTCATATCCGCTCCAGCACACAGCCAATAGGATGCAGCTGAGCAGTGAGCAGTAGCGTCTCTCAGCTCAGCAGCAGCAGTAGCGTCTGGATCTGGAACGCGGACATTGAAACACAGCAAGGGTAGTGTTTTTGCGACCCAAAACAAATCCCTGCTGTTTTATTCCGCAACGGGTCAAATGCATATAACATGCTTTGCAATCCTTGCCATTCCTTTATGACCACGTTGTGTTTAAGACCGGAATTAATGTCCCGTTACCATAAGCTAACAACAAGCTAAAGCCCTGTTCAGAGCGACAGAGAACAGCAGGGTGGGGACTTGGAAGGATGACTGGGAAGGAGGGGGGGCATTCTCCCTCTATGTGTGTGCGTTTGAAAAGATGATGAAGTCAGACTACTATATTATATTGATAGTAAATGTACTGAGGGTGGACAGACAGATTATGTTGATATTTAAACATAAAAAATACAATACATAATAAATGTATCCATGATCATCATGCAACATAAAACAATTGCAGGAACGGTTTGGGAGAGGAAGGTGTTTTAGGTTGCGTGTTCCAAAAAATGTACTTAAAGTTTAAAGCTCAATATATCAAAACGTGGCACTTTATAGTGAACATGCACTTTATAGTGAATCCTAATTCTTTTTGGATTACAGAAAATTATCCCTAAAGTGCTATCTGTTGCAGCTGCACTGTTTTCCATGAAAATACCATATTTGGATAAGTTTGACCATTTCTAAAAATCTGAAAATCATTATTTAATAAAACACAGAAAAGGATCACCAAGTTACTCTGGATAAAAAAAAACTTTACAGACAACATTGAGACAAAGCTTCCTGACACATCTCCATCCAAACTCTTGGAAGAACTCATTGAAATCTCATCTGATACCACCTGGAGAGCTAGTTTCAGAGTGTGGTGCTGAGTACCAAGTATCTCATGATGCTGCAGTTAAGGTGTTGATACCATTCAGCCCCACATATCTGTGTGAAGCTGGCTTTTCATCCATGACAGCTCTGAAAACAAAATATAGGGCCAAGTTGAGCCTTGATGATGACATGCGTGTTGCCTTGTCAAAGATCTCCCCACGTATTGACCGTATTATTAGCCAGCAGCAGCGGACCTCGCAGTGAGCTAGAAATGTCCACTGAGTGAACAAGTGCTTATTTTCTGTATTTATTTATATTTTTTGAGAAATGGTAACTTGGTGATCCTTTTCTGTATTTAAAAAAAATACATGATTTTCAGTTTTTGAGAAATTGTCAAACTTATCCAAATATGCTATTTTTATGGAGAACAGTGCAGCTGCAACAGATAGCACTTTAGTGATCCTTTTCTGTATTTAAAAAAAAAACGTTTGTCATCAGATTCAGATTCAGACAACTTTATTGATCCCGCGTGGGGCAATTCATATTTGCAGATTCACCAACAAGCAACAAAGACAAACAAACAACAAAACATCTCAACGACAGCACGGCAAATAAAGAGTCATTGTATCATCATTGTAGCAAAAAAGACAGGACCGGGAAAGTCTTTATCGTATGTAGGGGTGCCCTGGAATATTTTATTGAACACAGGGGTGCCTTGGCAGCAGAAAGGTTGAGAACCCCTGCACTATACCCCTGTAACGGGGTACAGTGTATCGGTACCTGGGGCACAGTGAATCAGTCCAGATATTATACATTATTTTTTACACAAACAGCATCTTTATTGTGTGAACGAAGCAAAACTTTCAGGTACAAATAAGACAAGTCAACAATAGACCTATCAACCAGGCCATCACTGAAACAATATGAAATGTTTTTGCTACACAATAAATTTTGCAGAGTAAATTTTACACAAACTGAGTACATTTGGATAATTGAATGTGAATGATACATCATGGTCTCTGACTTCACAAGTTTGTCCAGGGTTACTGATGTATAAAGGACCCCCTCCTGGATACATTCCTATCTGTGAACACTATAATCACTACAACACCTAACATTGTATTATTTTCCTGGTTATAATGAATAAAATTCATCTTTGTTTTATGGTGTTTCATGCTAAACGGTTCTTAAAATGAATTTCCTTCAATCATCTGCGGACTAGGAGCAAACAACCTCCGCCGGTAATACTCTACATTTAGCTTTTGTGAGGATGGGGGGTTCTTGCGGAGCCCAATAGCAAAACACAGGAGGATAGAATGGAGCGGTTTAGGGTTCTCGACCACTGATGGATCCGTAAGGCTTGGATAAGTCTTATGGACCCAACTCTTTAGATGAGGGAACGGGTACATACGCACACAATACGCGGCCACTGATGGATCCATGGGGCTTGGATAAGTCCTGTGGACCCAACTCTGACCACTGACCACATGAGGGAACGGGTACATACGCACACAATACACGGCCACTGATGGATCCATGGGGCTTGGATAAGTCCTGTGGACCCAACTCTGACCACTAATAAAAACGTAACTACACTAGCGTTATAAGAGCTAACATTGCTACCTACCGTACAAGTGCATTGGTTTAGTGCATTTCCTACTTCCGGTTGCTACTGAGCGGACATGTTTATGCGGACCAGTTCTCCCAAACTGGTAAGCAAATGACTGTTTTCATGTTTCATTTTTACGTTATTTTCATTTTTACGTTATTATTATTATTATTATTATTATTATTATTATTATTACTATTATTATTTTTTTAAACATTGATCTTAACTGATCACTGTGACTTTATTGCTTTTATCGTTATATATGCCTATGTTTGTGTACAGCACTTTGAGCTACATGACATGTATGAAAGGTGCTTTATAAATACTTACTTACTTACTTACTTACTTACTTACTTACTTACTTACTTACTTACTTACTTACTTTAATTATTCTTCCCAACCAAGCAGAGTATAACAGGAATGTGAAACAGGAATGTGAACAACACGGAGGTTATAATGTTCTTGGGGGGGGAGAAGAATGAGAGCAGGTGCACTCCAGTGCAGCTGTCGGCAGCGAGAGAGAGAGGACACAGGTCTTGCGCTTGAGAGCGAGCAGGAGTCCTCTTTGCGGGGCTTGAGACGTCAGGGTGGAAGGACGCTGGGGCTCGAGGCGTCAGGGTGGAAGGACGCTGGAGCTCGAGACGTCAGGGTGGAAGGACGCTGGAGCGAAGTCCTGGGGCACAAGAAACAGAAGGTTAGGGCAAGCATAAACAGGGGTAGTTACAGCTGGTCTTCAGGTAGCGTCGTCGTGCCTCGGTAGGCAGTTTAATACTGCAACGTTGGATGACGGGTTCTGCCAGTTGAAGTAGGGAACGCTTGATGAGGTGATCTCTTGCAGCCGCGCTGATTGCCCCTCATCTGGCAGACACAAGCTCTGATCGTGACAGGACCCCCCCCTCGACGGTCGCCTCCTGGTGGGCCCCCAGGCTTGTCCGGGTGACGGCGATGGAAATTCCGGACGACCTCAGGGTCCAGGATCATCCCTCGGGAGACCCAGCTGCGCTCCTCTGGGCCGTAGCCCTCCCAGTCCACGAGGTATTGGTACCCACGACCACGGGGAAGCACGTCCAGCAGCTGGTGGACGATGTAGGCCGGGTGGTCATCGATGATCAGCGGAGGAGGAGGCTCTGGAGCAGGAGGAGACAGGGGACTGGAGAGAACCGGCTTCAGCTGCGACACATGGAAGGAGGGGTGAATGCGCATGATGGCGGGGAGCTGAAGCTTAACGACCGAGGGGTTGATAACGGACAGGATTTTATATACGGACCAACAAAACGGGGGGTGAGTTTGCGGGACAAGGACTTGAGTGGAAGGTCTCGGGACGAGAGCCAAACCATCTGACCTGGTTGGTAGTCGGGAGCCGGAGTCCGGTGGCGGTCGGCGAAGCGACGGTTCTGCTCAGCGGTGCGGAGCAGCGCAGCCCTTGTGTCCTCCCATATCCTCCTGCAGCGGCGAAGGTGGTCCTGCACCGAAGGCACGGCGATCTCCTCTTCCTGTGCAGGGAACAGTGGGGGTTGGTAGCCCAGGGAGGACTCAAAGGGAGACTGACCTGTGGCCGCGGAGGACAGCGAGTTGTGGGCGTACTCGATCCACGGCAGGAACGTACTCCAGCCGGAGGGGTCCCGGGTGGTCACGCAGCGGAGGGCGGATCCCAGGTCCTGGTTGGCCCATTGGTCTGCGGGTGGAACCCGGAGGAGAGGCTGACCGTGGCCCCCAGGGACCGGCAGAAAGCCTTCCATACTTGGGAGATAAACTGCGGGCCCCTGTCGGAGACAATGTCCACCGGGATCCCGTGGAGACGGAAGACGTGGAGCACCATCAGGTCCGCGGTTTCTGTAGCAGAGGGGAGTTTGGGGAGAGCGACAAAATGCACAGCCTTTGAGAACCGGTCCACGATGGTGAGAATGAGTGTTACTGTGTGAAGGAGGCAGTCCGGTGACGAAGTCCAGGGCGACGTGTGACCAAGGCTGACCGGGAACAGGGAGCGGCCTGAGGAGCCCGGCTGGTGGTTGGTGGGAAGCCTTTCCACTGGCACAGACGGTGCACGCAAGGACGAAGTCGCGGGTGTCCTCCCTCATGGTGACCCACCAGAAGTGTCGCTTCAGCAGGGACAAGGTATGGTTGATCCCAGGATGACAGGCGAAACGGGAGGCGTGGACCCACTCGAGCACCTGGGAGCGGACAAGGTCGGGGACAAAAAGCCGGTTAGGTGGGCCGTTACCTGGATCAGGCTGGACGCGCTGGGCCTCCCGGACGACAGACTGGATCTCCCAGGTGGCGGCGGCCACCAGGCAGGAGGAAGGAAGGATGGTGTCCGGGTGTGCGGAACCCTCCTCGGGGACGAACTGCCTGGAGAGGGCGTCTGGCTTGGTGTTCTTGGAGCCAGGCCTGTAGGTCAGGGTGAAATTTAACCTAGTGAAGAACAGTGCCCAGCGTGCCTGGCGGGAGTTCAGGCGCTTGGCCGTCTGGACGTAGGCGAGGTTCTTGTGGTCGGTCCAGACCAGGAAGGGGGTCTCCGATCCCTCCAGACAGTGCCTCCACTCCTCCAGTGCCAGTTTGACTGCCAGGAGCTCCAGGTTCCCGATATCGTAATTGACCTCTGCCGGGGTCAGGCGGCGAGAGAAGAAGGCACAGGGGTGCAGTCTCTGGTCGAGGGCGGAACGTTGGGAAAGGACCGCCCCCACTCCGGTACTTGAGGCGTCTACCTCCACCACGAACTGGCGGGACGTGTCCGGCTGAACGAGGATGGGCGCGGAGGTGAAGCGCTGGCGTAGCTCGGTGAAGGCGGAGTCCACTCTGTCCGACCAGACGAAGGGCACGGAAGGCGAGGTGAGTTGAGTAAGGGGTGCCGCGACCCGGCTGTAGTCCCTGACGAAACGCTGGTAGAAGTTAGCAAACCCCAGGAAGCGTTGGAGCTGCTTGACGTTGGTGGGACGGGGCCAGTCGGTCACCGCCTTGATCTTCTCTGGGTCCGCCCGGATCTTGCCGTCCTCGATGATGTAGCCGAGGAACCCGATGGAGGAGACGTGGAACTCACATTTCTCCGCCTTGACGAACAGCTTGTTCTCTAGTAGGCGCTGGAGGACCCGGCGGACATGCTGGATGTGCTCCTCCATGGAGCGGGAGAAAATCAGAATGTCGTCCAGGTAGACAAAGACAGAGCAGTTCAGGACATCACGGAGAACGTCATTGACAAGGGCCTGGAGGACAGCAGGGGCGTTGGTCAACCCAAAAGGCATCACCTTGTACTCAAAGTGGCCGAGCGGGGTCTTGAAGGCCGTCTTCCATTCGTCTCCCTCCCGGATGCGGACCAGATGATAGGCATTTCTGAGATCCAACTTCGAGAAAATGGTGGCGCCTTGCAGGGGTTCGAAAGCAGACTTAATCAAAGGCAGGGGATACTTGTTCTTAACCGTGATGTTATTGAGACCCCGGTAGTCAATACAGGGGCGAAGGGAGTGGTCCTTCTTGGACACAAAAAAGAAGCCTGCGCCGACAGGAGAGGAGGAGGGGGTAATAATGCCAGAGGCCAGGGACTCGTGGACGTACTTCTCCATAGACTCTCTCTCTGGGCATGAGAGGTTAAACAGGCGGCTAGCGGGGAGCGGGGCTCCCGGGAGCAGGTCTATAGCACAGTCGTACTGGCGATGAGGAGGTAGGGAGAGAGCTTGTTGTTTGCTAAACACAGCCTCTAGGTCGTGGTAAATTGGAGGAACAGTCGAAAGGTCAACAGGTTCGTTGGGAACGGGAGAACCAGTGGCCCCCAGTGGTGACCGCGCCGACCGGAGACAAGAGGCGTGACAGTGAGCACTCCAGCTCGTGACTGAGCCCGTTGGCCAATTTATTACAGGGTTGTGTAGCTTTAGCCAAGGCATGCCGAGAACGATTGGGTTATGGGGGGAATCAGTGACGTGAAAACGGATCTCCTCGCTATGATTCCCGGAGAGTTGAAGGCGGAGAGGCGTGGTGTGGCGTGTTATTTGCGAGAGCAACTTCCCGTTTAGGCCTTGGGCATCTCGGGGAATGGGTAAGGCGTCGGTGGCAATGTGGTAGTGGGACACTACCCCAGCGTCGATGATGTTTTCGTCTGCGCCCGAGTCGACCAGCGCGGACAGAGGGAGGGATTGACCGCTGTGGTAAAGCGTGGCACTGAATTGCATATTCGGACCGGAACTGGGAACCAATTTAAGGCTTGTGCATGTGCCCAGCATCACAGCCGAGCCCCGTCGTTTGGGCGAACCGAACATGAGGTGATGGAGTGGCCTAGTTGCCCGCAGTACAGACATGCCCCTGACCTGAGTCTGTGACGGTGTTCGCGGAGAGGAAGGCGAGAGCGGTCGAGGTCCATGGGCTCCGAATCGTCGGTTCTGCCGTGCTGCAGCGGGTGTATTTTAGAAGTTTAGTAAGGTGACCTGCATTACATCCTACAGTTACACACAGCATGAAATATTCAATCAACACAAAGATGACGGTTCTAGGGTAAATAAAATGTAATTCAGTCAACATATATATCTGAGTTAGTAGGGGCTAGGAGGTAGGTAATGTTCAGAAAATATATGTGTGTGGGTCTGTGTGTGTGTGTGGGGGGGGGGGGGTGAATTGGGCCCCCTTAGGTGTTAAAAAAACCCACATGGTGGTGAGAAGTTTATCAGTCTAGAACAATACTATTTGCAAATATAGGGAGGGATTGACCGCTGTGGTAAAGCGTGGCACTGAATTGCATATTCGGACCGGAACTGGGAACCAATTTAAGGCTTGTGCATGTGCCCAGCGTCACAGCCGAGCCCCGTCGTTTGGGCGAACCGAACATGAGGCGATGGAGTGGCCTAGTTGCCCGCAGTACAGACATGCCCCTGACCTGAGTCTGTGACGGTGTTCGCGGAGAGGAAGGCGAGAGCGGTCGAGGTCCATGGGCTCCGAATCGTCGGTTCTGCCGTGCTGCAGCGGGACACTATTAATGGGACGCTCTTGCTCAGCGGCCCTGCGGCTCTGCAGCGGGACGCTGTTGACGGTGCTCGCCTTTTCACGGCGGCGTTCCCGGAGACGCGTGTCCAGCTCTCTGGCTAAGTTAATCAAGTTGTCAAGGGAAGTAGGCCTCTCTTTCGACGCCAATTCGTCCTTTAGAACTTCGCTGAGGCCCTGGCGAAAGGCTCCGCGTAATGATTCATCAATCCACTGGGAACCCGCTGCCAGAATACGGAATTCGATAGCGTACTCGCTCACACTACGGTGTCCTTGGTGGATGGTAAACAAGGCGGCCGTTCTATCCGAACCACCGGGAGGATGGTCGAAGACCATTTGCATGTCGGCGATGTACCCGGAGTACGAATTGCAGAGGGGGGAATTACTGAAGTGGAGGGCTGTCGCCCATTCTAAAGCGGGCCCCGTCAGCAAACCAGACAGGTAGGATATTTTGGATTTGTCGCTCTGGAATATTAGAGGTTGTTGCCCAAACACTAAAGAGCATTGGAAGAGGAAGGCACGACATTTGGCAACGTTTCCGTCGTAACGCTCTGGCGAGGGTACGTGAGGTTCCCGGGACTGGGATACTACAGGTGGGGATACCACGAGTGGAGAGACAGTAGGCGTAATTGGCTGCGCCGTTAAATATGCTTTGAAACGCTCAAATCGTTGTCTCGCTCGCTGAGAGTGAGAGCGCTGAGTTGGGCAATAGTCTCATCCAGTATCTGTGAGTGTTGATTTACCAGAATGGCGTGTCCGTTGACGGCGGCCTGGATGCTGGTGCTCCATTCACCGGCCTCCTGTGCTGCTGAGTCCGACATCATGGTCGCAGTGTTCTGTGAGGATGGGGGGTTCTTGCGGAGCCCAATTACAAAACACAGGAGGAGAGAATGGAGCGGTTTAGGGTTCTTTAATTATTCTTCCCAACCAAGCAGAGTATAACAGGAATGTGAAACAGGAATGTGAACAACACGGAGGTTATAATGTTCTTGGGGGGGAGAAGAATGAGAGCAGGTGCACTCCAGTGCAGCTGTCGGCAGCGAGAGAGAGAGGACACAGGTCTTGCGCTTGAGAGCGAGCAGGAGTCCTCTTTGCGGGGCTCGAGACGTCAGGGTGGAAGGACGCTGGGGCTCGAGGCGTCAGGGTGGAAGGACGCTTGATGAGGTGATCTCTTGCAGCCGCGCTGATTGCTCCTCATCTGGCAGACACGAGCTCTGATCGTGACAGCTTTTTTCTGCATAATTAATAAATATTTTATTGGTATGTGAAGTATTGTATCAACAACTCTAATAAATAATGGCTTTATGTTACTTTCATACATGTTAACCATACTATACACTAACTCACCTATGGTGAGTGAGTTAAAATGTATTTGTCTTAGAACTATCATCTTTGAGCTGTTTGAATATTTCCTATCGTGTGTAACTGTAGGATTTAATGCATATCGAAATATTGAGAGCATAAAACTCAGGGGGGCTTTCTTATTATTTAGTGTGGCTAAAAAACAATTTTAACTATACACTGTTATGCAAAGTAATTCAGAAATGTGCTAGTTGTATAATATACCTTAGATCAGTCATATGAGAGAGACCTTTGGGGCTTGATCGTACTAAACTTCTAAAATACATCTGTAATGAAACACATTGTTTTTACCTTATCATTGTGTAAACGTCTATTTTAACTGTATCGGTCAGTTTCATGATTTGATATGTTTATAATTGACACTCAAACAATCAATAAAAATTCAGAATTCACTAGGATTATGTGATATCATGTTCTCTGTGTACAGATGGAAACTAGTTTCTGCTAAATCTGATGCATCCATGTTTTTCATATAACAAAGATATAAATACAAACTGTCTATAGTAGATACAAAAAGATTTTGTAATACAATGTTTAGAACAATGCTGTTTGCAAATATTATGTCTGTTTTACTTGTGTAGCACATTAGAGTTGCATTCATGCATGACAGTTGGTATACAACTTATTATTATATAGATTTTGTATCCCCATACATCCTGATAAAAAAATGAAAACAGGCAAACGAGTCTAATCACTGTAATTACAACATCAAGCTGTTTGTCTTACAAAGGAGTGAGGTGTCATGGGGGGTGTTATATGTCAACCCTTGACAAAATAGCATTATCCTCCTACATGCAGAGATCCTTCTGACTATTGATTCAATCTACAAAAAATAGTTAATTCGCCCCTTTAAAAACACCTCATAAAATATCTTGAGTTTCCTTCGACTGTCATATGGCCAGGGAACAGGACAAATTTAATAAATAATTTGCATGTTCTCTTGAATCTACTTTGTGCATTATTGTTACACAATAACAACTCGAGTGGTTCTATGCTACATTCATAAACGTTACCTCCTTTTCTTTTATACATAATTATGTTATGTGAACCCTTCCATAGTTCTGCTCTAACTCTGCAGGTCCGCTAGTCTAGAGTACAATGCAAGGCAAAAATCGTATTATCTACTGTAGACAATATGCAATTCAATTATTGTCACCTGAAAACATGTTGCAGGATATTTAGCAGAAACTATGGTAAATGTAAAAACATGATATCACATAATCCTATTGAATTCAGAATTTTTGTTTATTGGCTGAGGGTCAATGATACACTTAAAACAGACATAACAACCTAGTTTTTTTTACCTGTTTACACAATAATAAGAAAAAGGGTAAAAAACAAAGTGTTTCAATACGGATGTATTTTAGAAGTTTAGTAAGGTGACCTGCATTACATCCTACAGTTACACACAGCATGAAATATTCAATCAACACAAAGATGACGGTTCTAGGGTAAATAAAATGTAATTCAGTCAACATATATATCTGAGTTAGTAGGGGCTAGGAGGTAGGTAATGTTCAGAAAATATGTGTGTGGGTCTGTGTGTGTGTGTGGGGGGGGGGGGTGAATTGGGCCCCCTTAGGTGTTAAAAAAACCCACATGGTGGTGAGAAGTTTATCAGTCTAGAACAATACTATTTGCAAATATTATGGCTGAATTACTCGTGTGTACCACAATATAGTTCCAATTCTTGCATGAAAGTTGCTATACCTTTTACCAAGTAGTCATTTGAGATCATCGACCCCCTTTCTTAGCTAGACCTGGCTCCAAATGACAGCAACAACAAAGACCTAAAAATACACAAAAAGCAGCCTGAGACATACAAAAAGGCAAAGTGGGCCCTGGGGTTATATTTGAGGTGGAGCAAACTATATTGAATGGTCTCATTCTTTAAAATGCCCTTAATTTGAACTTTAAAATCAGATAGGGTGGTGAAGGGCCTAGCAGGGATCGGCAATAGGCGGCCCGCGGGCCGACATTCGCCCGCCAGCAATAATTTCTGGCCCGTCAGATTATTTTGAGAATATGATATTTATTTTACGCGCGGGAAATATTCACTTGGGACGCCAGGGTGTCTTTTATTGTGAAGCTGTATCTATCTACCGGAAGTCATCAAAAGCATGTCAGTCACTATAGCCAATTGAAATGCTAGAAATGGTCACATGGACTGGGAGAACCAATGGAATAGTCCCACCGGGCCGCATGTATATTTCCCTAACGCACTTTCACTTCCACGTTCGAGATGCAAGCGAGTTGAAGAAAACAAAACAAACATCTTTGGATAGCAACGGGGAAATATAACGCTTCTTTTAATAAACAGGAGCCATACTTAAAATACGGGTTTATCGCAACAGGTCGGTGATTCTTGCGTGCCGAGCCGACGTCCTCTCTGCATAATATGTGGCGACAACAACAACAGCAGCGAGGCAATGATGACAACTGTGTTCAAGTTGGCAGATAAAGTAGCTGCTGCATTCAACGCCAATCTGGAATTGGAGGGCGGCGAGTGGATATGTGACATGTTTCAAACATTAGCAGGGATTTTGGAGGACTTAACAACAAACAAGGTATGGTGAGTCGTGTTTTCATGCATTCTGATCTGTTCATCACGCGCAGAGGTGATCTGCAACAGCTGATCTGCTGTTCATGAATGAATGAAAACTTTATTTAACAGATTGCAGAATGGGTACAATACAGTACGGCGCAATACACACAATTGTTAAGGGGATGCAGACCAGAGAAAAACGTTTGTCTTTTTTCACTATATTAAATTAGCCATTGTTTTTTATCCTGGCCCGCCAAGCATGGCTTGGGGAAAATCTGGCCCGTGGCCAAACCTAATTGCCGACCCCTGGCCTACAATTTCAAATTTTGTTTTTAAAATCCTTTACAGGCCTAGCTAGCATAGAAGGCCTTTTCCCCAAACTCTGTGCTATTTTCTGGATACTGTGACATATAATTTGGGTTTGATGTGTTGCTGAGGTTTGAACTGTGGTAAAAAACGGTAGTTGACCTATAAATGCATTATAAATACAGGTGTACCATTGAAACAGTCTAAGGACATTCATGCTTTGAAGGGTGAGTGATCTATATCCAAAAATAAGTCTTAATTTATTAATTTAAGACATATGAAATACCTTATTGAAACAGTTAAAGCAGCTTGGACAGACACATACATATTTTCTGGACTATTTTCTATTGTTTTGTATCACAAACAATGCTGTATTTGCAGTCTGGTATGTCCTAAATGTATGGATGTAGCAGTACTGTCTATCTGTATGTCATGTACAGTGATGCCACAGATTACTTGTAAAAGTAATCTGATTACTGATTACTGATTGCTCCTTTAAAAAGTAATCTAAGTTACTTTACTGATTACTTGATTATCAGAGTAACTTAGTTACTTTGAAAGTAACTAGGTTACGAAGTCGTCGTCGTTCCCCCAACAGTTTTTTTTTAAACGCTTTATTGAAAATGCATAAATTGTTTTTAACTTGTTTCTCTGCACATAACGTAAATTGTTAAACTAGTGCTTCAGCTTCTGTACCATCAAGTATGGTAAAGCAACAGTCTATGATGCTCACAGCATTAGAGCAGCCAGCCAGTGGTTTTACAAAACCAGTGTATCACATCTAACAAATGCAGGCTGAACTATTCAATTATATCAACTGTAACTATTAAATTGTTTTTATAAATGTCTCTCTATAAACATACAATCAGTCTCTCTTTAACATGTAAATTAACTGTAAATCTGGCAAATAAGAGCTTTTGCTCTGCCACCATCAAATATACATTAATCAAAAGGGAAAGAAACAATCTCTCTCTTTTGCTGTTGGACATCCGAGTCCTCCTGTACCTAGTCGAAGCGTCGGCTAGTGTTGTGATTCCAGATGCTTTCAATGCAATTGGATGTGCTGTTTTTAGCGGTAGACAGTATTTTGTTTCCTCCGCATATGAACATGAAGTAGTGATTGAGGCTACGTTTAGACGAGCGTTTTGGGATGGAAGTCTGAACAGAAACCGCAATCACTTTTAATTTTGCGTTTAGACAACCGTTTTGGGGTGGAATTCTAACGACGGAGCCCTGCTGTCACACGATTGGCGCATATGTCACATGACGTGCTGTGAAGACCCGCCCTACTCTGCCTCTGATTCGCAGACTGTGGATGGGGAATGTGATTGTACCAAAGCAGAGTCACTTACAGACAGAGGGACCAGTCACGCCGCGGGACACATTCTTGTGTAACCCTTTCACTGCCACACGACGTCACTCCCAAATAAGAAAAAAGCTCAAAATGTATTTTTGACTGTCGAAAACGAAATAAAATACTGCATTCCACCTGCATTATGAATTTATGATGAGATAGTAACGAAATAGTAACGCACAGCCACTTGGACAAGTAACTGCAATCAGATTACTGGCTTTTAAAGATTAACGCGTTAGATTACTATTTTCGGGGTAAAGTAATCAGATTACAATAACGCGTTACTTAGTAACGCGTTACTGGCATCACTGGTCATGTATGTCATATAGGCCCTGATTAATTGAAAATGGGGGACTCTGATGTAAACAAGACAAGTCTTTCTCTGATCTGTAACCTCTTAACCTTGTCAAAGACTCTAATATCTCTATGGCATTGCTCTATTTATATCTTAATACACTGTATTAGTTTTACGAAATATGAAATAAGTAATAATAATTACAGTTATCTCTATTGCATGGTCACCACTGTGTCTCAAAACTGTCAAATAGTTGGTATTACAACATTTACATTTACATTTAGTCATTTAGCTGACGCTTTTATCCAAAACTACTTACAAGTTCTGTACGATAGGTGATCAGGGTGGATACAACTCTGTCAGCTGTGTAACAATATTCATCAAAGTGTTGCATGTTATAGTGTAGGTTAGTTTATTAGGACAAATGCATGACTGTAAGTTAGTTAGGGTTACATCAGCCCATATAGGTTAGAATAATAGAATGTTTTATTATCCTTAGCCATTATGAGTAGGTCTGAGGTTACACTGGACTTGGAATCTAATCCGTACATTTTTAGTATCTGGTTTAAATAGTGGTCATAACGTTGCATAAGTTCTATGATAGATCATTTTGATATGACTATAATGTTCTACAGAGTTTTGCTCTAAGTCTGCATGTCCCTTAAACTGCTAGCCACCATGGGGTGTTTTAACACCTAAGAGGGGCCCAATTCACCCCCCCCCCCCCACACACACACACACACACACACACACACACACACACACACACACACACACACACACACACACACACACACACACACACACACACACACACACACACACACACACACACACACACACACACACACACACACACACACACACACACACACACACACACACACACACACACACACACACACACACACACATCTTTTCTGAAGTTTATATTTTCAGCACACTATCACGTATAACTTTTATACTCATATCTTTAACTGTAATAATTAATGTGTACATTAATACATAACACTGTAATGCTACCTTTTTTAAAATAATCTATTTTAAATAAAACGCTTCACCGAAACCTAATTACTATGACACCTTGGGATGGTTGTAATCAGCCCCTCACCCCTGTGATGGAGCCATCTAGGAGAACCTAGCCTCCATGCATATGACTTAAACACTAGCCCTGTCCCCCGTTGGCAAAACACCATGCTGTAACGGGTTTCTATGATACTTTTGTTTATCTACACTTATATTTTCCGAACACAAGTGTCTAAAGATTCTGATATTCTACACTTTATAGACACATTGTATTTTTCTTAAAAAATAACAATCCTCCACACACAGACACACACACACACACACAAACACTACATATTACATACATACTGTGGCAATTCCAGGTGTAGGGGTGGCAGAATAAACAACACACAGACAGGTTGCAGTTCCCAAAATCATACTCTTTATTTTCTTAGTCAAATAATAACGGTTTGCTGTCGGCCGGGCGGCGTCTCCGCTCTGTGGCCTTCTGCCTTGCGCTGCTACGGGGGACTGAGAGGAGGCTCCTCGGCTCCATTAAGTCCCCCCTCTCCAACAGGCGCACCGCGCCGTGATTCGCTAATCAGGTAATCACTCTGATGGGTATTTAGTGACAGGTGCGTCCGGAAGCGGACGCCCAAACATGGGCAGCGCCCAGCCATTGGGTCGCCACATAGCGCCCATCAATCACCAAGCCCAGGGGTGGCTTGGGGTTGCCACAGTACCCCCCCTCCAGCTCCGACCGTCGGGGAAGAGCGTCCGACGCCCAACAGGCATCCTTCCTGGAGAGGGCGTCTGCGTTGCCATGCGCCACCCCTGACCTGTGAATGACAGAAAAGTTAAATGACTGTAACTCCAGAAACCATCGAGTCACCCTGGCATTGGTCCCCTTTGTCTTGGCCATCCAGACTAGGGGGGCGTGATCCGTCACCAGCGTGAAACGCCTCCCCAGCAGATAATAGCGGAGCGTCTCCAGTGCCCACTTAATTGCCAGACCTTCGCGCTCCACCGCAGAATAGTTGCGCTCGTGTGGCAGCAGCTTCCTGCTCACATATAAAATCGGATGTTCCTCACCCTCCAGTTGCTGGGAGAGGACCGCTCCCAGTCCCACCTCTGATGCGTCTGTTTGTACCGTCATCTCCTTGTCGAAGTTCGGGGAGATCAGCACCGGTCCCGAACAGAGGGCAGTCTTGAGGTCCTCGAACGCCGCCTCCGCCTCCGGTGTCCACTTCACCGTGAACGGCTGCCGCGCCTGGGTCAGATCTGTGAGGGGAGCAGCGCGAGCAGCAAAGTTAGGGATAAACCTCCTATAATAGCTCGCTAGCCCATTAAATGTCCTGACCTGCTTCTTGGTTAAAGGGCGAGGCCACTCCCTTATTGCATCAATCTTCCTCTTCTGCGGTTTCACATTGCCCCGGCCTATTGTGAACCCCAGGTACTCTGCCTCTTCTAATCCCAGCCTGCATTTCTTTGGGTTGGCGGTGAGACCCGCCTCCCGGAGGGCCCCCAACACCGCTCTCACCTTTTGCAGGTGGGTGTCCCAATCTGACGAGTGGATGATAATGTCATCGAGATATGCGGCTGCATACTCCCGATGGGGCCGTAGTACTCTGTCCATCAGCCTCTGAAAGGTAGATGG
Source organism: Notolepis coatsorum (assembly GCF_963971535.1). Taxonomy (NCBI): domain Eukaryota; kingdom Metazoa; phylum Chordata; class Actinopteri; order Aulopiformes; family Paralepididae; genus Notolepis; species Notolepis coatsorum. The sequence continues at coordinate 51,782,626 of NC_140177.1, read as the reverse complement.
CGCCCCATGCAGGCCAAACGGGAGAACTTTATAATGGAACAGCCCATCTGGGGTGGAGAAAGCCGTCTTCTCCCTTGAGGCGGGGGCCAGAGGGACTTGCCAATAACCCTTCGTTAGGTCTAGTGTCGTGATAAATCTGGCCAGGCCCAGTCTGTCAATGAGCTCATCCACTCTAGGCATGGGATAGGCGTCAAACTTTGAAATTTCATTAAGCTTCCTGAAATCATTACAGAACCTGGTTGTTGAGTCGGGTTTTGGCACTAAAACAATAGGACTGGACCACCCGCTATGAGACTCCTCAATTACTCCCATCTCCAGCATGACCCGCACTTCTCTTCTGACTGCCTCTCTTTTTGCCTCTGGGATACGATAGGGCTTCAGCTTTACCTTGTCTCCCGGGCTGGTAATGATGTGGTGCTGGGCCAATGTGGTGCGGCCCGGCGTGGCCGAGAACACGTCCCGGTTCTGTTGGACCAGCTCCCGAAGCTCCTGCCGTTGGGTCGGGGACAACTGTTCCCCGATGGGAACATCGGCCGCCTCTGCCACCTGCTGCGCAAAAGGGGGAAGAGGGGGGGGCGAGAGCAACACATCCCGGGCATGCCATTTCTTCAACAGGTTAACATGGTATAACTGTCGATGCTTCCTACGGTCGGGCTGGTGGACCTTGTAGTTGACGGGACCCACTTTCTCGATTATGTCGTAGGGTCCCTGCCATTTGGCTAGGAATTTGCACTCTGCTGTCGGTACCAGTACTAGGACTCGGTCCCCCACATTAAACTCCCGTGGCTGTGCGCCCCGGTCATAAATGCGCTTCTGTGCGTCTTGGGCCTGTTGCATGTGTTCTCTCACCACTGGCCAGAGCGCCTTCATCCTGTCTCTCATTACCTGCACATGCTCTATGAGAGACCGGTGGGGCGACGGCTGTTCCTCCCAAATCTCCTTTGCGATGTCCAGGAGACCCCGCGGCTTGCGGGCGTAGAGCAGCTCAAATGGCGAGAAGCCAGTGGAGGCCTGTGGGACCTCACGCACAGAGAACATCAGAAAGGGCAACAACTGATCCCAATTCTTCCCATCCTTCTCCATCACCTTCCTTAGCATGCTTTTCAGGGTCTTGTTAAAGCGCTCGCACAGTCCATCCGTCTGTGGATGGTATATGGAGGTTCGTAGCTGTTCCACTTTCATTAGTTTGCACATTTCTTTCATGACCCGCGACATAAAGCACGAGCCCTGATCCGTGAGAATAGAGTCGGCAATTCCCACCCGACTAAACAAATGAAAGAGCTCCCGTGCCACAATTTTGGCCGTCACCGTGCGTAACGGGATGGCTTCGGGGTAACGGGTAGCATAATCTATGATTACCAGTATATACTGGTGGCCTCGGGACGATTTAACTAGAGGGCCCACTACGTCGAGGGCAATTCTTGAGAATGGGGTCTCAATGATGGGCAGCGGGATCAGAGGACTTTTATATTGTACCTTTGGTGCTGCGCGTTGACACTCTGGGCAGCTCCGGCAATAGTCCTCTACCGCTCTCTTCATGCCCGGCCAATGGAAACGCGCCCTTATGCGCTCCATGGTTTTGTCCACGCCCAGGTGCGCTCCGAGGATATGTGAATGCGCCAGCTGGAGTACAGTGGGAATAAAGAACTTCGGTACCAGCAATAGATCCCTAACCTCATCATTCTTTTTTACAACTTGGTACAGCAATTGTCTTTTTATTGCAAAGTGAGGATATGGCAGGTTACTCACCCCCTCCACGGGATTTCCATCTATGGTCTTGATATTCGCCCGGGCCTGCGTTAGGTTTGGGTCTTCCAGCTGGGCCGTTCCGAACTGACCCGCCAGGTCCCTCCCCACCTCGTCCGCCTGGGGGAACTCCGCAAAGGGGTCCTCGTCACTGTTATCCGTCTCGGGGCCCGCTTGGGGCGCTGGCGCGTCGTCACCCACACCTGATGCCGTCTCTGTCTCACTCCCCGGTATATCCAGGGGTTCCGGCGCGTCGTCACCTACATCTGAGGCCGTCTCAGTCTCACTCCCCGTTACGTTCAGAGCACACACCTTCGGCTGACGTAACCCTTTCTTCTTCCTCGGTTTACCCGTAGAGGGTGGGGTGCGTGGGGAGATGACGGCTGAGCACAGCTGGCGATACAGGGGGCAGTCTCGACCAATCAGCAGCGCTACCGGCAGGTTAGGTATGACGCCGGCTGTCATCGAGCAGACCCCCTTGGTGGTTGTCAGGGTGATCGGCGCTGTAGGATACAACTTTGTGTCCCCGTGCACACAGGACACTGACACTTGCGGAGCCTCTGCGTCGCAGTGTGCCAAATGGGGCTGAACCAGCGTTATGGCACTACCCGAGTCCAGGAGCGCTACGGCATCTTTGTCGTTGACGCGCACGGGTAAAAGTGTCGCCGATGTTTCCTTATGGGCCCAACAGGCTGCGCCATAGTTGCACGTCTTTCCGCGGGGGTCTGAAGCTGCCGCCGATGGCATGGACACATCCCGGCCTGGGCAGTTCCACGAGAGATGCCCGGGCTCGCCGCAGTCGTAGCAGCGTCTTTGGTCCTGGTCGAACAGCGGTCTTCTTCGGGGTAGTTCGGGCTCACCTGCGTTCCCTACCCGGCCCCTTGGGCTGGGCTCGTCGGGACCCCTCCTTGTTCTCGGCCGCTCTGGCTTTTCCCCTCGCCCCCCTTTGAGTAACTCCCGCGTTACCTGGTGGGCCTCCACAATATTCACCAGCTGCTCCACGGAGCGGGGGTCCGCTTGACTCGCCTGCTTCTTCGAGTCATAGGGGAGGGCTCGGACAAAGCGGTCCATAACAATCCGTTCCAAAACCGTGGGCCCTCCGGGGTCAGTCATTAGCCAGGCTCGGCTTGTGCGGACCAGGTCGTGCATCTGGGAGCGCGGGGAGGCCTGTGCGTCATACACCCAGTCATGGAACCGCTGCGCGCGGGACTGCAGACTATGGCCGTACCGGGACAGAATTTCCTGCTTTAGCCGAGTGTAGTTCCCGGCTTGCTCCGGTGGCAGGTCCTGGTAGGCCTTTTGTGCATTACCCGACAGGAAGGGGGCCAGCAGTCCCCCCCAGTCGTCTTCGGGCCAGCCCTCCCGGCCGGCGGTGCGCTCAAACGCCAGGAGATAGGCTTCTATATCCTCCTGCTCCGTCAGCTTGGGGATGAAGCGCCCGGGGTTAGGCCGCGTCCCGGCGGCCCCTTCCTCCTGCCGGTGAGCGGCCATCCGCTGGAGCTCCGCGTGGATCATCCCCGTCTGTTTCCTCTGTTCGTGCAGGGCCTCTTCGTGCCGGGTCTGTTGTTCCATGCTCGCCTGTACAAGCTGCTGCACCAGCGCGTCCATGCTTTTTCCGTTATTAAATTTATATATATATATATATATATTTTTTTTTAATTTCTTTTATTCTATTCTGATAAAGTCTATTGTTGTTTATTCTGCACCCCTGATTGCCAGTAGACTATGCCCGCATTCTCCACCACTGTGGCAATTCCAGGTGTAGGGGTGGCAGAATAAACAACACACAGACAGGTTGCAGTTCCCAAAATCATACTCTTTATTTTCTTAGTCAAATAATAACGGTTTGCTGTCGGCCGGGCGGCGTCTCCGCTCTGTGGCCTTCTGCCTTGCGCTGCTACGGGGGACTGAGAGGAGGCTCCTCGGCTCCATTAAGTCCCCCCTCTCCAACAGGCGCACCGCGCCGTGATTCGCTAATCAGGTAATCACTCTGATGGGTATTTAGTGACAGGTGCGTCCGGAAGCGGACGCCCAAACATGGGCAGCGCCCAGCCATTGGGTCGCCACATAGCGCCCATCAATCACCAAGCCCAGGGGTGGCTTGGGGTTGCCACAGTACATACATACATACATACATACATACATACATACATACATACATACATACATACATACATACATACATACATACATACATACATACATACATAGATACATACATACATACATACATACATACATACATACATACATACATACATACATACATACATACATACATACATACATACATACATACATACATACATACATACATACATACATGGGGGCGGCTTTGGCTCAGGGGTAGAGCAGGTCGTCCAATAATCGAAGGGTTGGTGGTTCGAATCCCGCTCAAGCCCATGTCCATCCCATCGCCGTTGTGTCCTTGGGCAAGGCACTTAACCTACTTGCCTCGTATGAATGTGTATGCATGTGAATGAATGTTGGTGGTGGTCGGAGGGGCCGTAGGCGATGATTATTCGCCACGCTTCCGTGAGTCTGCCTCAGGGCAGCTCTGGCTGCAATTGTAGCTTACCACCACCGGTATGACTGTGTATGAACGAATAATGGACTCTGTGAAGCGCTCTGGGTGTCATGAAGAGCGCTATATAAATCCAAGCCATTATTATTATTATTACATACATACATACATACATACATACATAGATACTTATTGTGGTTAGTTAGAACCCCTGTTTACAAGTTATCACTATTTTTCAAACAACATCAGCCTATTATACATTTACATTGTATTTTCTTTTATTTACATATTTTCTGAACACACGTGCTTAAAGATTATGATATTCTCCAAGAAACTAAAATATAGACACATTACATCAATATAACAAAAATAATCACACACACAGACACAAACATACACACACACACACCCACACACACACCTTGGGGGCCGTAAGCTTTTCCCCAGAAAAGGGGGAGTTAGACATGGTCGTAAATCTACTGGCATCGACAGAAGCTGCATCCCTCAGAAAAAGAGGAAGTCATACAAAGTCATAAATACATAACCCTGCTTGACAGAATTTTTAGACTTAGTGATTCGCTGATCTCTTTCGTTTCTCCCGCCTTCTAAACTCGTAAATCAATACTCACCAGGGGGTCTGACAGAAGTTTCAGGCTGCCTGATTCGATGAGCTACGTAATTTCTCCCACCTCCTTCTGTGACAGCGAAGGGGGCTGTCACTTTCAGAAACAGCAAACTGACAGAGAGATATTCAGTCTACTGAGAAACAGCAAGGGGTCCCAGTTTGACAGAGAGGCTAGTGAACAACCTGCCTTTCAGAGGGGGAATCACACAGGTCGGAAACACACACACACACACACACACACACACACACACACACACACACACACACACACACACACACACACACACACACACACACACACACACACACACACACACACACACACGGAAGTTCAAGTTTCAAGTTTCAAGTTTCTTTAATAGTTGTCATACAGAAGTACAGAATACTTTTGTACAAAATGCTTCTTACTGTTGCGCTCCAGAGACTGTGCATGACAAGATAAGTATGAAATAAAAACATAGTAAAAATTAGAAGAAAAAAAAGAGGTCACAGTGTTCAGTTTAGACATATGTACAATGTTCGTAGACGTAGTTACCATACAATATACAATACTGTGCAGTGTACTAATATACATTATACAACGGCATGCAAATTTCTCGATTCTGATTGGCCATTCACACGTCTTTATTGGTAACAATCCACGGTCCTGGGCTCAGGACCCGCCCACAACCAAATCAAATAACCCTCCCCGGCTCACTCCGGGAGAAAACAGGATCGCGGAGATCAAATGGTTATGTTGAAAGCACCATAACGACTAAATATGAAGCGATTCTGTCAAGGGGAATGTGTTAGTATTTTAAACAATGTTGGATGATGTAATTGATGGGTCTTGACTCAATCTAGAACAAAAGAAAAATCGCGGATTGATTGATAGATTAATTGATTGATTTAAATTTCTTCCTTCCTACTTTCTTGCAGCGTTCTCTCTCACACTGTCCGACGCTGGCGTACCCACAAACACACACACACACATACACACACACACACACACACACACACACACACACACACATACACACACGCACACACACACTGTGACACACACACACACACACACACACACGCACACACACACACACACACTCCTGTCTGCAACAGCGGGGGAGTCAGACTGAGAGAGAAGCAGCGCTGTTTTAAGTGAGCATGGTCTATTGAATTGATTGATTGGTTGATTGCTAATTTTATTACTGTACCCCTGGTTTCCAACTGGTTAAGTTTAGGCTAAAAGAAATAAATAAAAAAATAGGGCGAAGAAAACGTTTTTTTCCTATAGGGCAAAGAAAACGTTTTAATAAATTTTCAATCAATCATTCCAATAATACACAGTTGGATGTGTTAGTTGGTTGGATGCACTTCAAGCTGCTTCCACATGAGGCAACTTCTCTCAATCATTCCAATAATACACAGTTGGATGTGTTAGTTTGGTTGGATGCACTTCAAGCTGCTTCCACATGGAGTTGTGGGAACTACTTTTTCTGGCGGATGGTTTTTTCAATAAATCTTCGATTAATGTGTGTTTATTGTATAGAAATAAGGTTGGATGAATCTGGCAGTTGTATAAAAGCTTTACACCACGTGCAGTCGTGATTTGTGACCAATAAACCATGCCTAGGGGGGTCTAACGACCCTCGGCTGCGCCTCGGGCCTAACAACCACCCCTAGGCATGGTTTATTGGTCACAAACCACTCCTGCGTGTGATGTAATGCTTAAATACTATATAGTGCAAGGCATAAATGGACGAGGTGCAGTTTAGGTACAATTCACAGTAGGTGTACGAGTTGTAGTGCAAATCCTTTATCAATAAATATAAAGTGTAAGTGTGTTTGTGTGATCTAAAGTGTGGAGAGTGGGTGCTGCAGTGTGTTGTTTGTTTGAGTGAGTGTGTGTGTGCGTGTGGGTGTGTGTGCTGTGTGCATTTGATGGTTGTTGCATAGTGATTATTGTTCGTTTAGCGATTATTGTTCGTTTAGCAGCCTGATGGCCTGGGGATAGAAGCTCCTTCTGAGTCTTTCTGTGCTCGCCATAAGACTCCGGTATCGCTTGCCTGACGGCAGCAGTTCAAAGAGGCAGTTGTTCGGGTGGCTCGAGTCCTTAATAATTCTCTTAGCCTTCCCCTTGCACCGCTTGTTGTAAATGTTCTGGAGGGTGGGAAGCCCCCCTCTAATTGTGCGTTCGGCTGAACGTGTCACTCTTTGTAGTCTGCTACGGTCTTGTGCAGTGCTATTCCCAAACCAGGAGGTGATGTTGCCGGTCAGGATGCTCTCTATTGTACATGAGTAGAAGTTCCTAAGGATCTTCTGACTGACTTGGAACTTCCTTAGGCGCCTGAGGAAGTAGAGGCGTTGTCGTGCCTTCTTCACAACACTGTCAATGTGTGTGGTCCATGTCAAGTCCTCGGATATGTGGGCTCCGAGGTACTTGAAACTGTTCACTCTCTCAACTGGTGCCCCGTCGATGCTGAGGGGGCTGTAGTCCTTGACCCCCGACCTCCTGAAGTCCACAATCATCTCTTTTGTTTTGCTGACGTTCAGGGAGAGGCAGTTCTCCTGACACCACTGTGACAGGTTCTCTACCTCTTCCAGGTAGGCCCTTTCGTCGTTGGCAGAGATCAGGCCCACCACTACTGTGTCATCAGCAAATTTGATGATGGTGTTGTTGTTCCGCTGTGCTACGCAGTCATGTGTGTACAGGGAGTAGAGGAGGGGGCTCAGAACACAGCCCTGGGGGGCCCCTATGTTGAGCGTGATGGATGAGGAGGTGCAGTTGCCGGCTCTTACCACCTGGGGTCTGCCCGTTAGGAAGTCCAGGACCCACTGGCACAGGTCATAGTTCAAGCCCAGGTCCCTGAGCTTGGCTATGAGTTTGGAGGGGACTATGGTATTGAATGCTGAGCTGTAGTCGATGAACAGCATTCTCACATAGTTCCCCTTCCTCTTGTCCAGATGTGATGCTGCTGTGTGCAGCACATGGGCTATGGCGTCCTCCGTGGACCTGTTGGGGCGATATGCAAATTGCAGAGGGTCCAGGTTGATGGGGAGGGAGGAACAGATGTAGCCCTTCACTAGCTTCTCAAAGCACTTCATGGCTATGGAGGTGAGGGCTACAGGGCGGTAGTCGTTGAGGCAAGCGGGCGTAGATTTTTTGGGTACAGGGATGATGGTGGACTTCTTCAGACAGGTGGGGATGACGGCCTGTGAAGAAGACATTCTCCACTTATAGACACATTGTATTTTTCTTAATTCCCCTACACACATTGTAATTTTCTTAAATCACACACACACACACACACACACACACACACACACACACACACACACACACACACACACACACACACACACACACACACACACAAATTTATTCTGAAACTTTTATTTACAATCTTACAAAAAGAAAAAAACTTTTATTTTGAAAAAGAAATCTTAAAATTCTGAAAACCCGTCCCCTTCCTAAACCGGATGTCCCTCCCCTCCGAAACCGGAAGTCCCGCCTCCTTGAACCTCTCAACCAATCAGAAAAGGGGGCGGGACTTAGGGGCACACATTATCTCAACGGGGGCGTGGCTACAATCAATCAAACTAAAATGGGGTGTGTTTTGCATAATGAGACAGAAGCAGGACACTTATTCTCTCTCTAGTATCAAAGTTGAGGAAGATGTCCTGAAACAGGCCTCTGTGGTTTGGGGGGGCCAACAATTAACATCTCAGTTTTATCTGCATTAAGGAGTAGAAAGTTTTGCGACATCCACTTTTTGACGGCAAGCAAGCAGGCCTCAAGGTTTTGTAATTGGGAGCGTAAAAATGGAAGTTTATGCCAAATTTGCGTATGATATTGCAGAGGGATAGCATATAAATCGAAAAAAGCAAAGGGCCCAGGACAGAGCCTTGTGGGACACCACATTGCACTGGGAGGGTCTCAGATGTTAAAACATTATAGACCATGCAGTGTGTTCTATCAGTTAAATAAGATTTAAACCAAGCAAGTGCGTGACCCCGAATGCCAACATGATTCTCAAGCCGACCTAGAAGAATCGAGTGATCGATAGTGTCAAAGGTTGCACTGAGATCAAGCAATAAGAGCACAGAAGTGAGGTTTGAGTCAAGAGAGAGCAGTAAGTCATTTGTGACTTTGGTAACCACCGTTTCGGTGGAGTGTAAGGCTCTAAAGCCAGATTGAAAAGATTCATTAAGATTATTGTTTGATAAATGGTCAGTAAGTTGCGTTGCGACGATCCGTTCTAACACTTTGGATAGGAACGGAAGATTGGAGATGGGTCTGTAATTTAATGAATTCGTTAGCCAAGAACGCATGGTTTAGGGCACTTGGTTGTTTCTGAGTAAGTTTTGCAACTGTGTCAAACAGAAACTTTGAGTTGTTTTTGTTTTCATTAATGAGCCTGGAAAAATATGAGGTTTTGGCAAGTGAGAGTGCCTTTTTGTAGTTACGTAAACTATCATTCCAGGCAAGGCGGAATACTTCGAGTTTGGTCGAATGCCATTTATGTTCAAGTTTGCGACAAGCCTTTTTAAAGGAGCGTGTTTCCTCCGTAAACCAGGGAGTTTGTTTTTGCGGAGCACGTTTAATTTTAGGCTTAAGGGGAGCGACAATGTCGAGCGTACTACGAAGGGCGGCGTTGGATAGCTTGAGGGAGGTTTTCGACCGATTTAGCCAGGCAAACTTGACCTTGAACTTGGCTAAGTGCAAGTTTTGCAGGGCGACAGTCACCTATCTTGGGAAGGTAGTGGGACGGGGAGAGGTCCATCCTGTCCATTCCAAGGTGGAAGCGATACTTGCATTTCCAGAACCTCTTACTCGTCGAGACCTCCAGTGTTTTCTGGGGATGGCGGGTTATTACAGAGGCCTCTGTAGAAACTTTTCAGCGGTAGATGCTCCCCTTACAGACCTTTTGAGTCCAAAAGTTCCCTTTCAGTGGACTCCTAGGTGCACCTTTGCATTTCAGCAACTCAAGTCCATCTTAGTCAGTGCTCCTATCCTTGCAGCGCCCATGTTTGCAAAACCCTTTAAGTTGGCTGTGGATGCTAGCGATCTTGGTGCAAGCGCTGTGCTGCTCCAGGATGACGATGGCGGTATAGAGCATCCGGTGTCTTACTTTTCCTAAAAGTTCAACAGACACCAGCATGGTTATTCGACAATTGAAAAGGAAGCATTGGCCCTGATCTTAGCTCTTTCCATTTTGAGGTGTATGTCGGTTCATCTCAAGTGCTGATTAAAATATACACTGACCACAACCCGTTGGTTTTCATAGGCAGGAATCGGGATCATAGGCGGAGTTTGAACTTGACGCCAGGGGGTGCGACTGCTTGCGTGCGCGATTTTTTTGACCTTTATTTTATTATTTTAGCGTTTTTACAATGCCCTAACCCCTAATTTTTTATTTTATTTAGGTAGTACAGCAGCACACACACACACTCACACACACAGCACTACGGGGGATCATTTTTAACTGACTTACTCTTAATCATTGACAAAGTGACAAAGATAAAGAAGGAAATACTAAAATAAAAAGACCACAACAAGTATATTGCTGCTCCACTAGACCACTTTACTGTACCAAACATGACATACAAAAATAACAAAATACTGTGCAACACTCTGCCAAGCGCACAGCCGCGCACACGTATGCATACAGTAGGTTGTCAAAGGCTGTACAAACAAAAGTTCACATTTTCTAATAACAGCATTATTAGACATGCCAATCCAACGAAAGATGTGCTGGTCGCGCTGGAGAAAAGAAAAGAAAAAGATGTTGCGTTTGTCTTTTATGTGTTATTTGTTATTCTAAGATGCTAATTCATCTGTATCTGGATAACCAATGAACGGATTCTGTCGGGGCAGGTAGCGTTATTTCGGGGAAATTGATATCTATAGTCTGGTATATTTTTCGTCCATGAAAAATATACCAGACTATAGATATCAATTTTCCCGAAATAACGCTACCTGCCTCGACAAAATCCGTGCATTGGTTATCCAGATACATTAATTATCATCTCAGAATAAGTGGCTTTGTACAAGCGTTACAATGTACTATCGCGCGGGGCATTCTGCTGCTGCTGCTGCGAATGGTGGTGCTTGGCCGCGCGTTAACCCTTTCACTGCCACACTACAGAAGGTTCGCCTTATAATGTGACATGATTACTACTATAAAATGAATGTATTGTAAAACAAAACATAATAGAATTCAGATTTGTTTCTCACAATTATTATAATTTTATTAAAATAAAAATAATCTTGATTTTTTCTTTTTTTTTTTTTTTTTTAAGCAATTTCACCCCCGGCCACCAGGGGGTGCAATGCACCCCCTGCACCCCCATAAACTCCGCCCATGGGCAGGATGCGAAACGCAGCGATTAATGCGCTGAAGCCTTTTCCTCCAGGCCTTTGACGTTGTTCACACATCAAAGGCAAAGATGACATTGTGTTGGCCGACGTGCTATCGCGATGGTAGTTGGGAAAACTCCTAGGGTTTTATTGTACTTTTTATGTTTATTCCTCACTGTACTCTTTTTGTTTATTAGCAAAGGATCCCCATTAGCTGACGCCAAGACGTCAACTAGTCTTCCTGGGGTCCGAGACAACATTAAGACATTACAACATATACTGTACATTACAATTAAAACACAATACTATTAAAACATAGCAAGACGTACTACCAACCGAGGAAACACAACATAGCAAGACGTACCAACCGAGGAAACACAACAACAAATTATATCTAAATATATACAAATATATAAAAAATCTAAGGTAACATATTGCATTACCCAACATTATCAATATTGGCTCACATGTAAGATTCCATGATAGCCCTATATAAAACTGTTCTTTGCATACTGTTAGTATTTGCCTGGGGTAGAATAATCTGCCCTCTACTTGCCCCTCTGGTCAAATGCATGTGCATTTGAGCTGTAAATTATTTTATCCGAGATATATTTAGGACTGTGGGTTGTGATGTCTTTATGAAAACAAATTAATAAGTTGGCAGAAAGTATTTTCTCAACACTCCGCCAACTAAGACGTTCATGCATTTGAATGTTTTGTCCTTAGGGTCTTTGGTTGTATACCATAACCTGCTTGATAGTAATATTGATCTGTTTTTCAGGGATCATGAATTGGCTTGGGCGGAAAATGACCTGGAAGTCTCCGGGTCCGTTGAACTTCGGGTTGATGCTGCCCACTCCCGATTGATGAACTTACTGCATGTCATGTAAACAATTTTTTTATAATTTTTTTAATCCTCTTTTTCTCCGCCTGATTTTCTATTTTTCTCCCCATCCCAATTTAGTCGTTATGCCAATTCCCCCCCTCCCCTACCTGGTTGTTGTGCGCATGTTCCTCCTACTGGTCGGTACAAGGGAACCCTGAAGTCCACCACATGCTTCCTCCGACACATGTGGAGACAGCCAGTGGCTCTCTTCTCACCTGGCAGCGAGGACTCTCATTGGTGAAGTGTAACGCGTGGGAGGTAGTAGTAGTAGTAGTAGTAGTAGTAGTAGTAGTAGTTTATTTTTTCAGTCATCATCTCTCACACAATACAATATACACCATCATTTATCAATATTTGATTTTACAGTGACTGAAAAGGTACAGACTGAAGCATAGTGCTTATATGTGCCTGTCCTATATTCTTACCAAAAAAATAAAAAAAATTAGACTGAATGAATGAATGAATGAATGAATGAAAACTTTATTTAACAGATTGCAGAATGGGTACAATACAGTACGGCTCAATACATACAATTGTTAAGGGGATGCAGACCTGAGAAAGACGTTTGTCTTGTTTCCATCAGGGTCCCCCATTTTCAATTCATATAGACATTTATGACATACACAACATACATGACATTTATGGCATAGGGACATATAGGTATTTAGTACTGATGCATTTGTGACATAAACGGTATTCCAATATACAGTACTGTTACCCCTAGATCCTGACAGAGTATATACATATGATTGGGAGGGGACTGTACATTAGGGGGGGGTGGGTGGGTGGGAGAGAAATATACATACGGCGGGGAGGGAATATATACATGCGGTGGGGAGGAATGAATGAATGAATGAAAACTTTATTTAACAGATTGCAGAATGGGTACAATACAGTACGGCTCAATACATACAATTGTTAAGGGGATGCAGACCTGAGAAAGATGTTTGTCTTGTTTCCATCAGGGTCCCCCATTTTCAATTCATATAGACATTTATGACATACACAACATACATGACATTTATGGCATAGGGACATATAGGTATTTAGTACTGATACATTTGTGACATAAACGGTATTCCAATATACAGTACTGTTACCCCTAGATCCTGACAGAGTATATACATATGATGGGGAGGGGACTGTACATTAGGGGGGGTGGGTGGGTGGGAGAGAAATATACATACGGCGGGGAGGGAATATATACATGCGGTGGGGAGGAGACTGTCTATTAGGAGGTGGTGGGGGTTTAGGGCATTTACAGTGGCCAGTTTCGAATTGCAGCCTCCCGTAGGTGCTCTTTAAGAGCAGTTTTGAATGTGGGCAGGGATTCACATTCCTTTACAGCTTTGGGTAGGGCGTTCCACATTGTTGTGGCATAATTGCGAAACGTGTTTAGTCCCTTGTTTGAGCCGAATCTGGGTTTAACATGATTTGTTGAGCTTCCTCTGGTGTAGTGGTTGTGGTATTCACTGACCTTTGGGAAGTATTTTGACATGTACTCACGCTGCCTTCACCATTTCCTGCCTTTCGCTGAGCAGACGCCCAGACCTGACCTGTCCACAACGCCAGATTACCACCCACGACTCCCCCCCCCCCCTAACTCAGCCAAACGAGTTAGTATGACGATCGGCCCAAGCCGCAGGGCAATGCTGACTCCGGGAGTCGAGACCGCAGCCTCTTGCATTGGTGATGAGCGCAATCTCCGCTATGCCACCCGACCGCCTGTCATGTAAACAATTTTGTGGGTTTTGTGGACTGTGTGCGCCTCCAGCGTGTGGGACCGGAAAAGGCTCACACACAGACACAATTAATTGTTAGTTATTATTAATTGGGATGATAAAAAGTTACTCAGTAAAAGTAGGGGGGGGGGGGGAAGATAGAAAGGTATGGAAAACATGTAGGTTGTAGGTATGGTGTAAGCACCTCCTAGTTTAAGTTAAGTTGAGAAGTTATGGAATAATTTTTTATGTTCATTCCCCCACTATTCTTTGGGGGTATGTACATACATTTGGGTGTGGGGGTGTTACGTGTGGGTGTGTTTGTACCCTGATCAGGTGTTCCCCAGTGTGATGTGTGATGTCTGGTTGTAGTCCCCTGTCCTGGTCTTGTAGTTCTTTGTCGTTTCCCTTCCAGGTGTATCCATCTGTAATCAGCCCAGGTGTTTCTTGTCTCGTCATCCCCTTGAGCATAACTGTTCTCCCCTGTGTGTGGTGGCTGATCCTGTCTGTACAGTCCTGTGGTTTGTTTGTCATCATCTTTATGTTATTCCATTTAAAACCATGGTAAATATAATTAAACATCTTTCTGTTACTTTGGCTACCGTTTCCTATTATGTTACATTGACAAGACAACGAGCACTTTTCATTAGTCAATGGTAACGTAATAATGGAAAAATTCTTCTTTTTCACATATTGAACGATAGATAGGTGATGTCATGGGCCATAGTATTGTATCCATAGCTATAATATAGAATATAGTTATAGCTCTACAAACAAGGTGACGGATCCCTATCTATCTAGCGGTGGCGTTGCTACAGAGGGCTGCGTCTAATGGCTGGCACTGAAAGTGTTAAGCAAAAATGTAATCAGTTTGAAAATGTTAGATAATGTTTCGATCACTGCATTTAAAAATGATGATCAATAATTCAGACAGGTCTCATAAATATTGCCCCTCCAGATTTATTTGCCCCTCACTGCTGTTGTAATATTCATGGCAGATCCCAGTGTGCTCCAGAACGTTCTCTCACTGGCTCCATCAGATGGTTCAATAGAATGGAGAAAGCAGTAGTCTGAGGAGACTCTTTTAAGCTGCTAAAGCCATGAGGCACTCTGTGGGAGGAACGTTCCTCAAACTTGACATAACTACTCAAGTAGTACTATGTTTTGGAACAGAAAATCATCTCTCTCTCTCTCTCTCTCTCTCTCTCTCTCTCTCTCTCTCTCTCTCTCTCTCTCTCTCTCTCTCTCTCTCTCTCTCTCTCTCTCTCTCTCTCTCTCTCTCTCTCTCATGCATTTACATAAAATGGCTGATGTATATTTAAAAAGCAAACCCATATTGATTTAAGATATCTCTCAATAATTCCTATAAAACAAACATTTCCTGAATACTAAATCATATTAAATTATGTGATGCACTGAAAAACGGATAGGTCAAACTTGCACGCAAATCTTGTAAAATTCCCTGTGACAGAAAGTAGAACCCTGTGCAGACTACTAATATTGCCAACTCAATGAACCTGGACATTTTGGAACCACCAAACTTTTTACGATAGATATGGATAGTATGGGTCACCAGCACTTAGAAACTGCCGGATGCTAAGTTGTACATGTTGGGCAAATCTTTTTATTTGCATAATTAGCATAAACTTGCATAATCACCTAATGGACAATGAATGACACCTAATGAAACTACTTGATCAATTTCAACAATGTTGGAGTGGTTTTGGGGGTTATTCGGGGTGCTGAATCCATTGATGATACTCAAGAGTTTCGAAATTGCAATATTTACTGGAATTTTCCAAATTTCAACTCATTTTGGTGCAATTTTGGTGCATTTTCAGTCAATTAGAAAGTTTTAGAGGACACTGAAATGATTACATTTGGACAGCACAGACATTATGTATTCACAATATCTCTACTGACCCCAAATAGTTCCTATGTCATATTGTCATAGTACAGTAGATAGGCAGGTGTATAAAGATCTGCGTTGTCAAGACAAAGACTCAGATGTGAAGGGCATTGTTGACAGAATCCGGCTATAGGGCGACAATAATGTGGTCAAGAGGCATGGTTTCTATCTTTAGCCTTTAACTGGCGTGGTTTATTTATTCACATGGCATGAGCAGCAGTTCTAGAGTTTTCCTCTCACTGAGAGGCTGGGGGGGAAAGAGGAAGAGTGTCTTTCCCACATAGTTAAATCATTGAGAACAAGTCATCCACCTCTGTACTTAAACATGGAATTAAACATAGGATCCATTTAGGGCTGGGCGATATGACGATATTATATAAATATCGGGTACAGTTCATTAACGATACACTTTTTAAACGTATCGTGGATATCGTGATGTTTTGCCCTCGCGTTAGAGGCCGCCGCGGCTGAGATGAGACTTACAAGCGCAGTGCTAAATGCTTTCCTCTCCCTCTTGCAGAAAAAAAAGTCAGTCACACACACACTTGCCCAAATTACGTCATCTACACGCACATACACACACGCAAGCGCACACACCTAGCCAGAGACAGAGAGGCGGTGGCTCGGTGCTAGGGATGCCCCCCGAAACCCAGGAGTATGGATAAACTCCGACGTTAACAGTACTGCTATCGGTAAATTAGTCTATGAGCAGATTAGCTACGGAGCTAGTGTACCATCCATCTGCGACGCAAAAGTGGACACAGAGTAATGTTAATGTTATGTCGAGTTCATACTACACTACACGTATGAACTCGACATGACGTTAACGTTACTCCGTGTGTTTAATTAGCAGCAATCTGTTCTGTTGTTGAACATTTAACACTAAGTTAACTTAGGTATCTGACGCACTTCCGGCGAGGACAGGAAGCCGTCATGAAACCGTTGTAGTCATATTGTAGTCTTTTAGTCTTATTAACTAAAAGATTTGAACAAAATAAAAAGCAGCAGCACTATTGGATAACTGAGTCATGTTTGCTATGTTGTATTTCTTTCTTTAGGGGAGTAGGACATTTGTTTCACAGTTTTAGCATGATGTTTTATAGATGGCTAGGTTAAACACAGGTTATATATCGTATTTGCTTCGCGTCCCGCTCTGAGCCTTATGAGATATCCCTTATCTCCTATGATACCTATTGTATCTCCCACGAACAAACTACATGCACCCCACCTGTATGGGGCCCCGCCCCCATGGTGGCACCGCCCATATAGCAGTGACTCTGGTCACCAAACACCCTTCCTCTATTTTCGTCCCAGCGTAATGGCTGCGTGCACCATACGATAACTAGTAGGATGAAAAGATTAAGGAAGGTTCGTAATGTTGAGGGCTTACCGGAGGTTTCTGGCCCCTGGCATCTTCGACGCATGTTTTCGGCGACACGACGGGCCTATGTTGATGTTCCTCGTTGATGACAGCACATCGAGGTTCAGCTG
The DNA here is from genome assembly GCF_963971535.1 of Notolepis coatsorum. Taxonomy (NCBI): domain Eukaryota; kingdom Metazoa; phylum Chordata; class Actinopteri; order Aulopiformes; family Paralepididae; genus Notolepis; species Notolepis coatsorum. Next base: position 51,765,384 of record NC_140177.1, on the reverse strand, counting down.
TACAAGACTGGCTGTCGGGCCAGCTTGTACTCAGGTAGGCCCTGTGTCTTTCAGGCATGGGTATTAGTGTTAGTAATGCTGGTTTGTTTTGTTACACAGCCATGTTGTGTGTTGGCGCCGGGGGCAGGATGGTTTGGTGAACGTTCACTGCAGGGAACGGTTTCCAAGCTGTCTTGGGCGTGCTGCTAAAACATCTAATGCTATGCTACATGCTATCGCTAATGCCGCATGCTATTACTGCTGCTAATTGCTACGCTGTTCTAATGTCTCCGCCGTGAGATGTTGTCACTCTCCCTCCTCTTGCCCGGTTCATCAATGAAGGTCAGTCGGTAGCTGTTGTGGGGTTTTTTGTTGAGTCCTATTTACCTTTTTTCGGGTAAATGGGTTGACAACAGGGTAGGCCGTGGCTAGGTTTCCTAGCCAGGTATGTTACCTTGTGTTCCGGCGGGGTTTGTTGAACGGTGTTCCCATCTGGGTTGGCGTCGGGTAGTGGGGCTATGGGTCCAGCCGACATGGTAAACATGTTGCGTGTCTGTGCGCAGGCAATTGTTGTTCTGGGTCCCACATCGCCTCGCGCTAGGCTGCAGTAGTATAAGGGCAGGGCCGCCTGGGAGAAATGTGAGGCCCTGTGCGTTTTTAGACGCGAGGCCCCCCACCCCCTGAGGCGGCCCTGTGTAGTGGGCTATTGTTTCGTTTTGTCACTCTGCTATGAGAAGGTCTGTCTTGCTACAGTTTTCTCTCCTCTCAACCATTCATACTGACGGTCAATCGGTATACTGGGGGAGTAGTGCAGGGGGGGGGCTTTGTTTACCTTTTTTGGTAAATGGGCTAAACTAGGGCTGGTGTCCTGTTGTGAATATTTTGAATGAAGGCGGGACTAGTTCGCTCTGGTCCGTCTCCCCTTAACTTTGTGTGTATGGGTTTGCTCATTCTACAGTATTTTGTGATTTAGTTCTTTTATTCATTTAACCTTTTCATGGTGCACACCACAGTGGAGGTTGCTGTTTGCAATCACCACTGGTGCTCCGTGTTAACATCAGTCCTTTGTTTTTGACATATTGAAACAATGCCCCGCCCGGCCGACGCCATGGGTGGGTCGGCCTGGCGAGTGGCTGGTGGGCTGTTAAGGCTTGTACCGCCACGGTATGGAATTGGCAACGATTAGAACTGTGTTCGAATTGCTGTTTTTTCTATTAAAAAAATGGTGTCTGGAGGAGGGGCCTTGAGGGCCAGCCGACGTCGACACATCGCGCAAGGTTGTTGACGATATTAGCTTTGACCCAGCCGAAAGCTATAACCGCTCAGGGTTCCCCTCTCCGCAGGGGATTTTTGGTCTTCTGCTGGAGCGCGGGCGGTATTGTCCTAGGCCCTACACCGCCTCACACCGCGCAGCCAGAAGAAGAGAGAGCACGGCCTCGTCAGCGGCGATGACGAGGCCCTCGACAGGCGGCCATGTTTTTCCCCGCCGGAGGTATCCTGGTCGTTGATTCGACAGGTGTCCACAAGGCCGACAGCCTTGGCGGCCGAGGGATCGGCCATGTAGGATGGGTTCGGCTTGAACAAACAAGCCGTCACCGTCCTGCCGCGAGCAGCCCGCTCTCCGATCACTCCCTTCCCCAACACCAGCGGAAGAAGTGGGCTCTGATTGTTTCCTTTGGCTGCGGGCCGCGTGCCTTCGTTGATGCGCGGGCGGCCCCCCTTTTCGCCTCTCATGGGGACAGGGGCTGACACCCAGTTGATGGCTGAGCCTGGGTCTGTCCGTGAGAATGTTGTGCTGTCAAGCGGCTCCCACACCTTGAACTGTGTTGGTTGAGCCTGGTGTTACGTCTGTCAACTTAAGTGTTGTCAGCAGGGGGGCTCGAAACCTTTTGAGGCACACAGTGCGGGCTTCCCCGGCCTCGCCTTCGCCAGGCCAGGTATCATGTTGGTGCCTCCCACTCCTGAAATATTGGCAAGTGGTCGCAGCTCACATGATTTGGGGTGGTAGTAATATCACTGCAGGGCTACGGTGTGTAGGAACCCATGGGGGCCTTACACCTTGCATGTCCGGCTGCAGAACAACTCCTTCAGCATGTTCTGGAGGGGTGTTCAGTGGGGGGGCTTTTTTCATCGGAAGCCCCCCGTATCAGACCGGCCCTTTCTGTCGGGGTTCCCCCTTGGGTGCGATTGCCTCGTGGGTGGTGTCAGGGTCAGGTGTTCCGACACGGAACGCGCTCCTCGCACGGTTCCAGGTTTTGGCTACGCACAGCGGGGGGACCGGGCCAACTATCTACAGTTCCTGGCGGACCTGCGCCACGTGACGGCGGGTGCGTTGGGAGTATCATCACATATGACTACGGCAGTACCATATGTCGAGGTGGATGGAGAGAACGCTGTGGCGGGGACTTGTGTTTACACAACCCCACCCGTTTTCAGGTTTGGTACAGACCCTATTGTCAGGGTCTCCAGCAGTGACAGCTCTGGTCAACGAGATCCAATCTCTGTGGACGAAGCAAGCCATCGTCGTGGCGTTCTCCTCCCGGTGTTCTCTGCCCGAGAAGTTTGGAGGGAGGGGTATAAGACCCAGGCTGGACCTGTCCCATGGGAAGGTTCAGCATTTTTTGGATCGTCTCCTACCTGTTGAACACTGTCAGGTGGGGGTCTGGTTCTCCTCCATAGACCTGTAGGATGCGTATGCGCATCCCCGATCTTCCATCCTAGGGCTTACCTACGCTTCCTTTGCAGGGTTAGCGTATGAGTACCAGAGGCTGCTGTTCGGTTTTCTCTGGCTCCCCGCATCTTCACCAAGTGCGTGGAGGCCGCACTGGGGCCTCTGCGTCGTCCGGGGTTACGGAGTGTTCTGCCCTGATGACGTTCTGGTCCTTCGCGGTCAAGGTGGATCGTCAGGTCTCGTACCAGGCAGGTCTCTACCAGCCTGGGGTTGCTGTAGACTGGATGTAGAGTACTCCTCTTCCCAGTCAACGGTTGGAGGGCTATGGGCATCCATCTCAGAGCGTGTTGTCAACACGCTCGGGAGGTTCCGTCCTAGGACGGTTACGGCGCTGTCTCACGTCGCGTTTTCACCGACGCCTCCCTCGCTGGTGACGCGTCGGGCCAACGCAGTAGGGGGCAGCTGGCAAACCATGCTGCCCGGTCTGCGCTACGTTCAATGTGTTGGTGTTGAAAGCGGTCCTTCTGGTCCACAAATGGTGTTCATCAGGACGGACGATACGACGTCAGTGTCGTGTATCGACAGACAGGGAGGAGTACGCTCCCCCTGTCTGCACCAGGCGGCGGGCGGCTGGCTATGGGCGTCCTCCATCTGCGCGGCCTGAGGGCTCCCCACATCCCCGGCAGGGAGAATGTGGGTGCAGGTGTACTGTCGCGGGGCGGTCCTCATCCTGACGGGTGAGGATTACGTCTGGACATGGCCAGGCAGGTCTGGGGCCGATGCCGTGCCGCCAGGGATTCTTCCCCATACATCTGTTAGGTCAGTTGTTGGGACGGGTACGTTGAGGGGCGCAGGTTCTTGATCCTGATGGTGTTACCATCTGGAATGCGCATGCTCCCTCCACTGTCGCGCTTACGCGGGCAGATGACGTATGTTCCAAGTGTGGTGTAAGGCGGGGGGCCGGGACTCAGTCTCCTGCCCCCTGGATGCTGTCCTTAGTTACCTCCAGTCTCTCCTTGATAGACTGTCGGCTTCGACGGTGAGGGTATATGCAGCAGCTATATCCTCCTATCATGAGGGGTTTGAGGGGATGTCTTGTTCAGCCACCCTCTTGTGAAGCGTTTCCTGCTTGACGCTCGACGTGTTAAGCCGGTGCAACGCTCCTTGGCTCCGACTTGGGATCTTCAATTGGTCCTCGTCGGTTGTCCTTGGCCCCGTTTGAGCCGCTCGAGCAGGCGCCGTTGGGACAGCTGTCCTTCAAGACCGCGTTCCTACTGGCTGTCACTTCCGCTAAACGCGTAGGTGAGCTCTGTGCTCTCTCGGTACGTCCAGAGTGCCTGTCTTTTCGGACCGATTGCGGTGTCACTCTGCGACCTAATCCTGCTTTCGTGCCTAAGAATATCCGGAGTTCCTTCCGCTCCCGGGATATTGTGGTTCAGGCGTTTCGTCCTCCTCCTCACACTAGTGAGTTAGATGCGGGCCTTCACCTGTCATGTCCAGTCCGTGCTTGGGGATTTACCTCAGCCGTACTCAGGACTTCAGGGTTACCGACCAGCTTTTTGTCTGTTACGGTGGGGCTTGTGCTGGTAAGGTACTGTCGGAGCAGCGCCTGTCCCATTGGTTGTGCGAGGGTATTGCCCTCTGCTACACGTTGGCTGGGCAGGATCCCCCTGGGGGCATCAGGGCGCACTCCACTCGTGGGGTGGCTGCCTCTGCCGCTCTCCTGGTGGGGCCTCGGTGGAGGACATCTGTGCTGCCGCTTCATGGTCCTCCCTGGGCCCCTTTGTAAGGTTTTACCTCATGGACATGACAGGGGGTTCTGTCTCCCAGGCGGCTCTGGGGTCTGTGGCCTTTCCTGCTTCCCGTCCTTTGGTCGGGTAGCAGGAGTGTATGGGTATGGGCCACAGTGTGTTGAGTCACACATGGTTCCGCCTGTACGGTGTGTTCAAGGGGTTCTAGTTCCCTCTTGTTTGCATTCAGGTGGAGTTGACTGCGCCCCCCCTTCATTAGGAAGGATGGGGTGACAGGGCTCCCCGCACCCCTTGATGTGGGCTTACGGGTCCTCAGGGGGTACATTTGTCGGGCCTCGCGTCCGCTCTTCCCCATTATCTCATAAGGCTCAGAGCGGGACGCGAAGCAAATACGATATATAACGATAGGTTATGTAGATAACCTAGTTATATTAGTATTGGCTGAGCGTCCCGCTCTGCGCGGCCCTGAGTTCCCTCTTGAGGGATCTTTTCCTGGGACGGGTTTTGGCGAGGAAGGGTGTTTGGTGACCAGAGTCACTGCTATATGGGCGGTGCCACCATGGGGGCGGGGCCCCATACAGGTGGGGTGCATGTAGTTTGTTCGTGGGAGATACAATAGGTATCATAGGAGATAAGGGATATCTCATAAGGCTCAGAGCGGGACGCTCAGCCAATACTAATATAACTAGGTTATCTACATAACCTATCGTTTTTGTTTTTAAGAGGGGGGGTTTGATTTGATTTGATTGAAGTTTATTTCAAGTATGCAACACAACAAACAAACGGCCTTAAGCCGTTCAAATAATAAATGTATACATAAATAAATAGTTACAATATATAATCTAATAATCTAAATCTAATCTCAAGTTTCAAGTTTCAAGTTTCTTTAATAGTTGTCATACAGAAGTACAGAATACTTTTGTACAAAATGCTTCTTACTGTTGCGCTCCAGAGACTGTGCATGACAAGATAAGTATGAAATAAAAACATAGTAAAAATTAGAAGTAAAAAAAGAGGTCACAGTGTTCAGTTTAGACATATGTACAATGTTCGTAGACGTAGTTACCATACAATATACAATACTGTGCAGTGTACTAATATACAATACTATATAGTGCAAGGCATAAATGGACGAGGTGCAGTTTAGGTACAATTCACAGTAGGTGTACGAGTTGTAGTGCAAATCCTTTATCAATAAATATAAAGTGTAAGTGTGTTTGTGTGATCTAAAGTGTGGAGAGTGGGTGCTGCAGTGTGTTGTTTGTTTGAGTGAGTGTGTGCTTGTGGGTGTGTGTGCTGTGTGCATTTGATGGTTGTTGCATAGTGATTATTGTTCGTTTAGCGATTATTGTTCGTTTAGCAGCCTGATGGCCTGGGGATAGAAGCTCCTTCTGAGTCTTTCTGTGCTCGCCATAAGACTCCGGTATCGCTTGCCTGGAATCTAATATATAATCTAAAAAAACGAAAGGCTAAAATGCTAAATATATAATCTAAGAATCCAATAATCTAAATCTAATACATAATATAAAAATGCTAAATGCATGAGTCTTTTGTCTTTAATGTTAGCTTGCAAACTCAAATACTGTCTTGGTAAGCCTCATAATGAATTGTTTGGGAGAAAAGGAAAAACATCGTGATGTGTATCGTGTATCGCCGAAAGGTCCGAAAATATCGTGATATCATATTTAGGCCATATCGCCCAGCCCTAGATCCATTTCAGTATTTAGACATGGACAACTCTGTACTTTAACATGGAATTAAACATAGGATCCATTTCAGTATTTAGACACAAACTCTAATCAGGTATTTAAACCTGGATTCTACTCCCCCTGTATTTAAACCTAGAGTATCATCCTCCTGCATTTAAGCAGTGTAGCCACCCTCCTTCAGTATTTAAACATGGAGTACCCTCCTTCAGCATTTAAGCAGTATTTAAACATGGAGTACCCTCCTTCAGCATTTAAGCAGTATTTAAACATGGAGTACCCTCCTTCGGCATTTAAGCAATTTTGCTATGAACCATACTTTGTATTTGTCGTGGCCTTCAATACCCTCCTGGATTGAATACACCCATTTCCCTCCCACTGTCTGTCTGCCCTCTGGTAACTTGACTGAAGTCCAGCTCTGGCTCCTCTGTCTGTGTCTCGCTCTCGCATGTTGCCTTTGTGACAAACTTGACTAGCATGTGTTTCTGCACTCTCCCTTTACCGGGATGATAAACTAGGAAAGCGGGGCTTCCCTTGTCGTGTCCTACAAAAAGTCCTTTTACACATCTGGACTCTGGCTTTCCCCTGTCCTGCAGGTACGCATAACACACGGTGCATTCTGGCGAGATTACACTTCTTTCCTGTCAGTGCTGTATACGGGGTGGTGCCAGAGTGCTTATTAAAGCACCTGTTTCTAGTGTAAGCGGCTTCTTGCATCGCATAATGCCATAGGCTCTTAGGTAAGTTACTATACTAGCTTACACCTAGCCATTTCGAAAAGGGTTCGCCATTCCCTCTCTGCCACTCCGTTCTGGTGTGGGGGATATGGACGTGATGTATCGTGTCTTATCTTGTACCTTCTCAACAGTGATTGGAACTCTCTGTTTGTGAACTCGGTTTCGTTGTCGGACCTCAAGCATCCTACGTTACCATAAGGGGCTATGTCTGCCAGGAATTTCTCCGTGGCCTGGAGTGTGTCACTCTTTGCTTTGAGAAAGTAAACAAACACTGCCCCTGTGCACACATCTGTAAAAGACTGTACATATCTAAAGCCTCCTATAGACTCGTTGCTTACTGGGCCGGCTAGGTCCGTGTCAACTAATGCAAGTGGTACCCTTACTTTTTCTGTGGGATTTCTGTTTCTCGGTTGAGTAAACTTCCCCGTTTTGCACACTGCACAATTTTTGTCAGGTCTACGCTTTTCACCTTCAATGTGCATGCCTTCTGTCACTGCTTGCAGTTTCAGTAAATCCTCGTAATTACAATGACCCATAATCTCGTGCCATGTCTGAATATCGTCACGCTACACATATCATTATTATCATTACACTTGTTGTTGTCATTACACTCCGTTTGCAGATAATATATTCTCTGGTACATCTTTATGTCAAACCGTGTACGTCAGGTTCTACAAGAACATTTTTACCTTTATCGAAGAATACCTTGGCACCGCTTGCAGTAGCAGCTATTACAGAGAATCGTATCGCGCGGTCTGGTCGTGTTTCTTCATGCACGCTCTGTCTGTGTGCCCCGTGGATTTGCAGAAGCTACACCAGACAGTCTTTGTGCAGTCGCTTCTCCGATGGTCTTTCTCTCCGCATCGCCAACATGCCAGTTCCGCCGTGGTCCTGGTCCTCTCCCTTGGCGTCGCTCAGGCCTTTAGCACCCTCTCTCCCGCCTCCGCGGCGGCTGGGTGGGTATCTTCTGAGGCCTCGAAGTTTCTTAACTTGGCCTTGAACTGTTCCAGCGTCATGTCCGTTGAACCGTGTGTTACCAGGAGTGTGAACGGTTTGTACAGCTCCGGTAGTCCTCTCATCATCATCGCCATCATTAGCCCATCGCTTGGTGCTTCTCCTGCACTCCTCAATGGCGTCATGATCTGCTCCGCTCTGTTGACGTATTCGGGCCGTTAGTGCTATGTAGAGGGCCACAACTCGGGGTCTTCCTCGCCCGATGTAATGCTCTCTCAACACCTCCAGGCTTTCTCGGCCTTTGTCTTTAGTGTCGCGGAATATCAGCCCCAAGCTGGTGTCGTCGAGCAGTGGCGCTAACTCACAGTACGCGTCTGCGTTACGCTGGTCGTCCAGGGCTTGCTCTTCCGCCGTCAGGTCTCCCGTGGGGGCTGCCAGGATCGTCTCCTTCAGTCCCACACCGTGCATGCAGCATAGCATGCGCTCTTCCCAGAGCTCGTAGTCCTCTGCTTTTCCATTGAATGAGGGCCATTTGCCCCTTCCCTTGTTTTCCATCCTCTTCGTTGATGGTAGGCGTAGCTTTAGCTCTTGTTGGCCTATAGCGTCTAGCCACGCGGTGCTCCCGGCGCTAACCTAGCCTATACTTTAGCTAAGCTTGCTACCCTTATTATTTCGCCCCGGCGTTATCTGGGCCCATAACCTGTTGACAGAATCTGGCTATAGGGCGACAATAATGTGGTCAAGAGGCATGGTTTCTATCTTTAGCCTTTAACTGGCGTGGTTTATTTATTCACATGGCATGAGCAGCAGTTCTAGAGTTCTCCTCTCACTGAGAGGCTGGGGGGGAAAGAAGAAGAGTGGGAGGAGACATCTCTATTTATACTCGCCACCTGGTGGTGTTCCTGAGTGGCTCCGCCTAGAGCGCCCTCTAGTGGAAACAGTTATATATGCAGTTAGACAGTTACTAACAATCCTACACAGAACCTCTGACTTCAACAGGCATCCGCTCTTTTATTTACTACCTGTAACGTCACAGCAAATTGGAAAAACACAAACTGGTCAAACTGTGTTCCTTAATACAATAACATAAGTTGATGTTAGAGCGATGCTCTGTTGTTGTGAGCGACGCACTGCTCTGTTGTTCTATAAGGTAATTTAGAACTGTACTTTGTGTAGCAGAGTGGATTATCCCTACTTTATGAGAGTAGATGTACACCAGGTAGTGGGAACGCAGCAGATCTGAGTCTGGCTGAGTCCCCGACTGTAGTGCAGGAGTATTAGAGTGGAGCCTTAGCAGAGGGAGTGGATGGGGCCTAGGATTGACTAACCTAGGGGTGGTGCGCTGGTCCTTCTTGCCCTCCAGGGCGACTCGCAGTAATTCCCCACACACCCACACTTCTCCTAATACTTCCCGCACCCTCCCACACCCGGTGGCAGTAGTGATAGATGATATACTTTCTCCCCAAAGCAGTACCTTTCCTTGCTGATGAGCAGAGACCTGTCCCAATGATGTATAGGCCGTGGGTAAGAAGGGGTTAAACAATAATATACCTTACCCGAAAGGAAGGGGTTAAACAAGACAACACATTAACGGACACGCACACAGTGATCCCATTTAGTTCTCTTTACTGAAACTACTATCCTCTTGTTAACACAAGGCACAATGACTAAAGCTCTTCCCGCTTACACAACACAATGAATAAAGCTCTTACCGCTTACGCAACCCAATGAATAAAGCTCTTCCCGCTTACACAACACAATGAATAAAGCGCTTCCCGCTTACACAACACAATGAATAAAGCGCTTCCCGCTTACACAACACAATGAATAAAGCTCTTCCCGCTTACACAACCCAATGAATAAAGCTCTTCCCGCTTACACAACCCAATGAATAAAGCTCTTCCCGCTTACACAACACATTTAACCAGAAAATACAGTGGGCCCACAGTTGAAACAAAAAGCCTGTCTAAGCCGGCAGTCCCCAAAATAACAAACGTCGGGGCGCCCCTAATCCATGGTACACGGGCCAGTTCAAAGTACTGATTCTCTTCGCCTCTGAAAGGGCACGCGCCGCACAAAGAGAATGTTTACCCCCGGCTCCAGCACTCAGAGTGCTCACTGTAACTGGCTTGTGTGTACTTAACCAAGGGCGGGCCTGCTCCCGCAACGAATGTCCGTGTTGCGAGATGGCCGTCGAACGGTCCTGTGCTTGTCACCTGTGACAGGCAGGGGCGGGCTGGGTTGACGTTAGGCAGGCGACGGCTGGAGGTGTGTTACGATATGATAAAGTGGTGGTAGAACCCAAGGCAGCAGGAAAGAATAAGCAGGGAGATGAGGCAGGAGTCGACAATTCAAAGTGTTTACTTTGGCAACTTCCAAAAGTACATATGAGAATAACAACAGGCACAGCCGTGCTGACACTGACTACAAAACAAACCTAACCAGAAAACGGACATAACACACGAAATAAAAGATGACAAAATTGAAACTAATATACACTTACTTTTAGACAGAGCAACACTACAAAGACGACGTTTGATACAGACAGCACAGGAACCGCGACGTTTGATACAGACAGCACAGGTAACAGGAAGGAATGTCTCCACACCCAGGTGAGGGCAACCCACACATAAATAACAACCCTAATTACTAATTGCCCCCAGCTGGGGAGAGACAGGCACAGAACAAAATAACACACTACCAATAATCAATACACCAACAACACTACACAGGGAAACCAAATCACATCAGGGTGGGGAAGTTCAACAACAACAACATACACAGTGACATCCCATTAATCATTCCATTAATTAACGTAAGCATGTGAGTTATGACGTGTAGCAACAGTGTCTGAGCCAACTGGCTCGTCTGGCCACAAGAGGGAGGTAGAGGACCAGGTAGGCGACCATTGTTAGGCAGAGAGCCAATGTTAGGTGGAGGGCACTGCCCAATGTTACCATCCTGCCCAGTCCAGCCAGGACCGGGCCTAGGAACGTGACAGAGGTGGGTGTAGTCCGGCGACGTCCGTTGAGGAGTCCGCTGCTGCTACACGCGGGCTAAACTGTGGTGCTAGGCCTAACTGAAGCTAAACTGTGGATCGGGACGATCCCCTGTCCTGTCGCCTATACTTTAACTAAGATGCAACGTGTGCAATATCTACCACACTCTTCGGCAGTAACACGTCAGCTTCTTTGTTCACAATGTCTCTTTAGCATTAACTGGAAGCTAAGCTATCGCATACGACATTACTAACCCGCCCCGTGACGGGGGTCATATCTCGCGTGTCCTTAGTGTCTAGAGCTCCGCTCTACGCATCCGCTTGCTTCTGTGTAGAAACGATGAAGAGGCTGTTCCGCTGTCTGAGTTCTGCCTTCAGCCCTCCCTTCTTCTTCTGTTGTCACTCCTGCCCAACGTCACACCAGCTCCCCCTGGCGGCAGTCCAGTGCATGCTCCACTATTAAATGTCAATGTTAGAAAGGGGAGTTTACACAACGTTATCCTGAACACAGTACAGTAGAGTACAAGGAATTAGGTTAGACAGTGACACATTGAATTATTGTTAGACATATTCAGGTGTCTACATTTGTAAAGAAACTAAAATTGTTAAGAGCGATAGACTGCTCTGTTGTATGTTAGAGCGATGGACTGCTCTGTTGTATGTAATATGTCATATCCCTTGTGAACAAATTCATTGGATGACATAGCGATCCTGTATAGTGCATGGAGCCAACAGTGCCATCTGTTAATATATGGGCATGGGGATTAACTGAATGATTCATATGACCGCATAGAACACAAAGCCTTTTAACTATGCATAGAATGGCAAACTTGCTGAACTGTGACATCAAACATCGATTTGTATGTCCCCTCTTAGGCAAATCTACCTACACAGAGGAAGCCTATATATGCATTATTTTACAAGACAAAAAATGGATTCTAAAGAATATAAACATGACTTATTATCCCCCAGGCCGAAAACTACAAGTCTAAATACATGTATGTCCACATGCAGTGATCAGTTAGTGGTACGCTGTCATGACAATTTACTTATTTACTTTTACTTAATTTATTTTTCAAGACAGGTGCGTATTACTTGGCACTCATCCACAAGAGTCAAAATAAACAACATTTAATTTGCTACAAAGAAATTCTGTTTACAAGATGGAAATAGAATGTTGTGGATTTCATGGTATAGAATGTAATGGAACAAAGATGGGTTTTGAAATGGGTGACGCATGGTGTTTGGGAGGGGAGTTCCATGTTTGGTCAACAGATGGTGACAGAAGGTTGAGGATAAAACCTAGTTTGGATTCAGGAATATGATGGGTTATATAGTGGTGTCATCATTATATAAAGAGAAGCAGTGGGGGAAGAAGTACACAGTTCCTTTACTGAAGTAAAAGTAGAAATACCCAGGTAAAATAGTAGGCTACTCTGGTAAAAAAAAAAATCCTCCATTCGAAATTCTAGTTAAGTAAAAGCAGAGAAGTATTTGATATTGAATGTACTTAAGTATCTAAAGTAAAAGTATGCATTTTATATGAACTGAAGTTTGTGTATTCCAGTGCTTGGGGGCATTAAATCCATCCATTGGAAGGTATGTTAAAGTTATGCTGCTCTGATTAAAGGTTATGTTAAAGTGGTATGTGGTCCAGTTATGCTGCTCTGACTATGTCCTCTTGACAGGCTTCACATTTTCAAGTACATAATCTTCATACATCTTTGCCATGCTTTCTATGCAAAATCATTTTCTTAAAGTAACTAGTAACTGATGGGTTTAGATGAATGTAGTGGAGTAAAAAGTACAATTACGTCCTTTGAAATATGGTGGAGTAAAAGTACAAAGTTCCTTAAAATAAAAATATTCCAGTAAAGTTCAAGTACTTCAAAATCAAAACTGTACTAAAATACTCCACCACTGAGGAGAAGCATGTATGTCTGGTATCCTTAGTCTGATTGTAGTAGCCTGAAATGAGCACATGTTATATCTAACAGAAATATTGTGAGTCCTATATACGTAGATATCACTATGAGAGTGTAGATGTGCATCTTCACGAGAGATTGATTGATTGATTGATTGATTGATTGATTGATTGATTGATTGATTGATTGATTGATTGATTGATTGAACATTTTATTAACTGATTGCAGAATGGGTACAATACAGTACAGCTCAATACACACAATTGTTAATGGGATGCAGACCAGAGAAAGACTTTCATCTTGTTTACATCAGGGTCCCCCATTTTCAATTCATCATAACATATATGACATACATGACATACAGACAGACAGTACTGTTACATCTAGACATTTATGACATACCAGATCTACAAATATACAGTACTGTTTATGAGTACAAAAATAGTCTAAAAAGAGAGTATATACATTTGAGGGGGAATAAACTGTACATTGGAGGGGGTTGGGTTTGGACATTTACAGGCCCAGGGGCCAGTTTCGAATTGCAGTCTCCCGTAGGTGCTCTTTTAGAGTGGTTTTGAAGGTGGGTAGTGATTCACATTCCTTTACAGCTGTGGGTAGGGCGTTCCACATTGATGTGGCATAATTGCGAAGCGTGTTTAGTCCCTTGTTTGAGCCGGGGGGAGTACAAAGAACAATACTTTACATTCCGCCGGTTTAGTATGATACTGGTACAGACTAATCCTGGAGATATTATTCAAGACAGGCTCCTTTTTAACATATGCCTCAGTGTTTGAAATTGCTTTGAAGCTAGACTGCTGTGATATGGAATAAAATGAGCATAGCAGTATGTGATCTTACATAATCATAGGAATATTAGATGTATGTAATGGGGAGCTAAAGAATACAATATAGACCCACTATAGGCAAGATAAGATAAGATAACATGTTCCTTTACTAATCCTCTTGGGGATAATAATAATAATAAATAATGCAGGACCTGTTGCAGAGGTCTTTATTCGGCATGCAACGACACTCAATGTTTTTAGCGGTACACACAGCGGTTAGTTTTAGCACACACACCGGAACACACACGCATGCATTGTCTCTTTAGGATCGCAGATGCGATTTGTCTCTGCGATTAACCCATCCCGTCGTCCTTCCCCCCCAAGGGCAGCCGGGAGCAGACAGGCGTCAACGTGAGCCGCGCCAGGGGACCAATCCAAGTGCTCCTGTCCGTCTTCGTCAAGGACGCCACAGCGTTAGCGATCTGTTGTTGTGCATGTTTTTCCATTGGGTTTATCTTATCGGGGGGGAAACCCTTGCGAGCACGGGGAGAACATGCAAACTCCACACAGAAAGGCCTGGGAGATACCCCACCTGGGTACCTGGCATCATGGAAACCTGGTCCCCAAGCGGGAATCGAACCCTGGACTTTCTTGCTGTGAGGCGACAGTGTTAACCACTACACCACCGTGCCGGATATTCGGGGGTCATAGCAGCACAGGGGAAGGGGAGCTGAGAAATATACGAGAATAAAAAAATATAAGAATAAAAGATAAAGAACGAGATATAATATTAATAAAAAATAATGGTGATGGTCTGATCCATCGGACAGGTGAGACATATGTATACTCTATAGATAATTATAACACAATGCATGTACCTACAGCCCCCCCCAGTATCATATTCAGATTCTGTATTATATTATTATTATTAAATTTTTTTCACCCATCCCAATTTCAGTTGTTATGCCAATTCCCTTCCTGGTCGTTGCGTGCATTGCCCCACTGTCGGCCTGGGGAGGGTGTAGAACTACCACATGCCTCCTCCGATACATGTGGAGTCACCAGCCGCTTCTTTTCACCTGACAGCGAGGGTCACGCTATTTCCCCCAGAGCCCCTCCCTGCTGAACAGGCGCCCGACTGACCAGTATAGAAATGAAAAGATATTTCATCAACTAAAATATTTAGTCAACAAAAATATTTCATCAACTAAAATATGAGTATGTCACACCCCGCGCCTCTCCCTGCCGTCTGCAAGTGGCTAATCTTGAGTTTCCGACCCCCCAGTAAGCTAACCATGGATAAATCCAAGAAAAGGAAAGTCTGAGGAAAATAGAGGGTTTAATTCAGCGTGGACAGATTAATTTGCTTTCACGACTAACAATGCAGGCTTACCTGTAGCCTATGCCTGATATGTGGTGTGAAATTAGCGAACAACGAAAAATGTACTTTTTATTTTATAGATTTTCCACAAATAAGGGAAGGACTCAAATAGAGCTGCATAGTTCAGGGTTTTATTTCAAAGTAGGTCTACAGATGCCAGTGTTTTTTTCTACTTTTCTGTGTTTTATTTCAAAGGAGTGGCTATTTATGTTCAAAATAATTTACCTGCCAAAATACGTTATGATCTAATGAGGGAAGACATTGAAGCAAACTGTGTGCAAGTCCACTTGCCTTATTTAAAACCAATTCTAGTATGTTGTTTCTACAGGCCTCCTAGTGGAGATGCTATGTATATGAATGGGTTGTGTGAGATGTTTGACAAGATATCAGATGAAAATAGATAAATCTTCTTGTTAGGTGATATGAATGTAGACTGAATGGTGAAGTCATGTCCCAACAAGAATAAGTTGCTCTCTATGTTAAATGCTTGTAATCTTTCTCAAATTGTTGCATCTCCATCAAGAATAAGTCTAGGCAGTGATGGTATTATTTCTGGGACATGCATTGACCATATTTATACAAATGTTTCTGAACAATGCTCTAAGGCTGTCTCTGTCCCTGTAGGGTTCAGTGACCACAATATAATAGCTGTCACTAGAAAGACAAAGGTTCCAAAAATTTAAGCTAAAATCATATTAACACGGTCCTATAAAAGATTTAATGGAGATTCATTTATTGATGAAATATCCAGTATAGATTGGAACATGGTGTGTAGTGAGGATGACCCTGAAGCTGCCCTGGATTTATTTATGTCAAGATATATGAGCGTTGTAAACAAGTATGCTCCTTTAAAAAAATTCACGGTCAAAAATAGATCTGCCCCATGGCTTGACAGCAGTCTCAGGACCCTAATGAAAGAGAGAGACATGGCCAAAAAAGCCTCAGTTAGTTCTGGTTCAATTGATGACAGGCATAAATACTGTGCTTTACGCAATCAGGTGACAAAACTAAACAAGGTAAAAAAAGGGACTATTTTAAACAAAGGTTATATGATGCGAGAAATGATAGCAAACAAATATGGAATGTTTTTAATGAAATGATGGGTCGAAAGACAACTGTGTGCACACCCTTAGTGGAATCAAATGGATTTGTTCTCACGAAACCAGGTGAGATTGCAAATCATTTTAATGATTATTATGTGGGTAAAGTATCTAAACTAAGGCATGCTATGAATATTTCAAACAACCTGAAAACAAATGACTGTATTAAGTATATTATAATGAAAGACAAAATGTGTGAATTTGAATTTCATCAGGCTGAAGTCAGTGAGGTGGAGCGGTTACTCCGCTCTCTTCCTGATAGTAAGTTAGCAGGCCTAGATAACCTGGATAGTAAAGTGCTGAGAATGACTGCTGGTATTATAGCATCTCCTATATGTCATATTATGAATAGATGTTTGGATGTGGGTCTATTTCCAAAGATGTGGAAGGAGGCTAAGGTTTTTCCTTTACCTAAGGATACCAAAGCTGCTTTTAATGAGGGAAATTCTAGACCTATAAGTATTTTACCTGTCTTGAGCAAAATCATGGAAAAGTTGGTGCATTCACAAATTCAAGAGTATTTTGTTTCAAACAAGCTTGCAACAGATTCTCAACATGCCTATAGAGCTGGTCACTCTACTTCTACTGCCTTGATACAGATGACTGATGATTGGCTTAAAGCTATAGATAACTCTATGTTGGTGGGAGCTGTGCTGTTAGATTTTAGTGCTGCATTTGATGTGCTGGACCAATTTTTTTTTTTTTTTTTTTTTTTTTTATTGCAAAACAAAAATTATTAAAAGTCAGTACTCAACACATAATGCATAATGAAACTAACAGTCAAGGTGGTTAAAATTACATGCAAGTACAGAAACAAGACAAAAAAAAAGTCTATAATAATATTTTAACCGTATACAGTGTATATCCAGCGAAATTAACAATTATACAAATGCTTATATAGGACATACCCCTAATACCTATTTTCTAAAACCCTACACACATATGCTCCAGCTCGAACCCCCCCCCTCCCGGACCCCTCCTTGGATAGTACCTCCATTATCCCTCACTCCTAACCAGACACTACCATTATAAGCTAGCTTTTATTCTCTCCACCACTTCTACCCACATTGACATTTTGGATTTGTTGAGACCCAGAATTCTTGCTGTAGATATTTCTTGATATATCACATTGAGATATGTAAGAGACCAAACTTTCCGGCACATTTTTTTCCGGTTGAAACCAGCGTGATGCGATCAGTTTTTTTTAGCTACTGTGATACCCGATAAGACCAATCTCTTTAGCTGCGGATTTACTGCAAACTCAAAAACATCATTTAAAAGCAATACAGAGGGGTGTACTGGTATATTCCAAGATACGAGTTTTGATAATTGATGGGTCACATCTTTCCACAATACATGTGCATAAATGTCCCTTCGTCTCCATTTGTACATTGGGAGCATTTTGAGTCCTGTTTCAGGCCCATTCTGTTCAGTCTTATAGGAGTCAAGTATGTCCTGTGAATATAGTTAAGATTGATTTGCTGATGGTCCGGGTTCCTTGATGTAAGACGGACATTTGCCCATGCTTCTTGCCAATCAAAGTCACTTTCCAGGTCTGGAATATCCCTCCTCCAGACAGTGTCTAGTTGAAGGGTTTCATACGAGGACGTTAGTAATTGATAATAAAAACCTTGTTATGGTTTGTAACCGACCCCAATCGCACAACACAAGACAGGTATGGTGGTTTGCCAAGAAACAGATATTTATTGAAACACAGGGAAAAACAGGGAAAAGGGCACTGTCCCTTTAAGGGAGAATCACAAATACAGGAATATAATATGAGGGGAAGGAAGGGTGCCTTTAAGAGGCGGGCAGGAAAAAGGGAACACTATGGGAAGGTAAGGGAACGCCTAAGGGACAGAGGAACTAGAGACTAGGTAAACAAGGGACAAGGAGAACTAGGGAGAGAGGACTAGGGACTAGGAGAGCTAGGGATAGAGGACTAGGGACTAGGAGAACTAGGGAGAGAGGACTAGGGACTAGGAGAGCTAGGGATAGAGGACTAGGGACTAGGAGAACAAGGGAGAGAGGACTAGGGACTAGGAGAGCTAGGGATAGAGGACTAGGGACTAGGAGAACTAGGGAAAGAGGACTAGGGACTAGGGGACTGAGGCCCGCGGAGGCGGGCTGGGAAACAGGGAGGAACTGGGAGGACTGGTGGAAATCATCTGGGCCGCTCTGCAGGACAGAGGAGATAGTTAATGCACAAAGGGGAAAAAACAGAGCAGGTGCAGAACAGTCCAAATAATCAAAGTGAACAAAGTAATAATATCTTCGTGTGACAAACACACAGGGGGAGATGTAAAGTCCAAAAATACTATTCTAAGTGAGAACCAAAAACAGAGGCAATACGCTGGGAGAGTGACATCACAATCTAAACTCACCCAGCGTATGCGTAATGGTACAGGAACAGGCAGCGGGGCGAGAGCGTCGCCACCGGGGCGCCGGCTGTCCGAGCCGAGGACAGAGTGGTGCTGGAAACAGGCGGCGGTGGCGAGGGTATCGCCACCGGGGAGCCGGCAGTCCGAGCCGAGGACAGAGTGGTGCTGGAACAGGCGGCGGTGGGCGAAGGTGTCGTCACCGGGTAGCCGACTGTCGGAGCCGAGGAACAGAGTGGCGCGCCACACCTTGGTGTGCGCGTCGGAACAGAGAGACGCATCGGGGTGCGTCTGCCAGGAGGAGTGTGCCAAGCACGAGGATCCTTGGAAGATGCGCGTTGCGCGCTGGAGACTGGAGAGCGTGCCAAGCTCGGAGGTCTGGAAGATGCGCATCAGGCTGGGAGTGCGCGCTGGTACGGAGGAGCGTGCCAAGCTCGGAGGTCTAGAAGATGCGCGTCAGGCCGGGAGTGCGCGCTGGTACGGAGGAGCGTGCCAAGCTCGGAGGTCTAGAAGATGCGCGTCAGGCTGGGAGTGCGCGCTGGTACGGAGGAGCGTGCCAAGCTCGGAGGTCTAGAAGATGCGCGTCAGGCTGGGAGTGCGCGCTGGTACGGAGGAGCGTGCCAAGCTCGGAGGTCTAGAAGATGCGCGTCAGGCTGGGAGTGCGCGCTGGTACGGAGGAGCGTGCCAAGCTCGGAGGTCTAGAAGATGCGCGTCAGGCTGGGAGTGCGCGCTGGTACGGAGGAGCGTGCCAAGCTCGGAGGTCTGGAAGATGCGCGTTGCGCGCTGAGGACTGGAGAGCGTCTGCGCTGGTCTGGATGTGCGTCAGGACGAACAGCTGCGCGGGGGTCTGCGGTGGAACGCTGGGGTGCCTCCCGTGGAAGTACAGGGAGCGCAGACCAGTCTCCCCCACAGGCAACGGCGACAGCTGGCGAAGGCTGGAGCAAACATCTCGACGCCGGAGAATGGAACAGCATAGGCAGACAGAGGATCTCCCGAAAGAGTCTAGATGTTTAGAGAATATGACTCGGCAAGTATACAACACGACCCCACGCCGAAACGAGGGGAAGAGCCCTGGTATTTAAAGCCCACAGGGGAACTAATTAGCCTGCCACCACAGGTGCGAGAGATAATAGAATATCGAACAGGTGTGGCCACTAAGGGTAAGGAACGAGAGGGTGGGGGCTAGAGAGAGTGAGTGAGAAGGGAAAATAAACAGTATAGAAGGGAAATAAACAGTATAGGCTTAAAGAAACAGAGAAAAGGTAGTGAGCAGCGGGCAAAACCTCACAGTATCCCCCCCTCCAACGGGAGCCACCCGGCGACCCAAAACAAATACAGACAGAGTGGCAGGGGGCAAAACAAGAGGTACTGGCCAAGCCAGCAGGGGAAGCCACCACAAGAGTGGGGCCAGCAAAAGAAACAGGGTCGCCGAGGGGTAACTGGGGAACTGGTCTAGAGGAACTGGTCTAGAGGAACTGGGTCTAGAGAACTAGTCTAGAGGAACTGGTCTAGAGAACTGGTCTAGAGAACTGGTCTAGAGAACTGGGCTAGAGAACTGGTCTAGAGAACTAGTTTAGAGAACTGGTTTAGAGAACTGGTCTAGAGAACTGGTCTAGGGGAACTGAGGGGCAAGCAGGGTAGCAAAGGGGTAACCATGGTAGCACCGGGAAAGGGCTAGCAGAGGGAAGGTTGCTGCCAGGGCACTGATAGCTACAGGGCCTATGCTAGCTGTACTGCTACATCAACATAGAGGCTGCGCAAGCTGCCGGAGCCAGGCTAGCAGAGGGAAAGGGTAGCTGCCAGGGCACTGACTAGCTACAGGGCCCATGCCAGCAGCAAGGGCTGCATAAACATAGAGGCTGTGCTAGCAGCCGGGGCAAGACTAGCAGACAGGGGCTCTGCTGAGGGACTGGGTTAGCCGCCAGGGCATGGCTAGCTACAGGGGGGTCAAACAGGGCAAAACGGGAAGCAAACAGGGGAGCTAACCGGGGAGACTAACAAGCTAAACAGGGAAGCTAAACTGGGCTAAACAGGGGAGTAACAGGCTAACAAGGGAGCTAAACAGGACTAACAAGGAAGCTAAACTGGGCTAACAGGGAAGCTAACAGGGCTAACAGGGGAGCTAGAGGGGAGACTAACAAGCTAACAGGGGAGCTAACAGGGGAGCTAGAGGGAACAAGAAAAAAAAAGGCAAACTCAACATACACAGTCTGTGCTGGCTGGGGTCGTAGACTTGGTGGGGTCGTACTGTTATGGTTTGTAACCGACCCCAATCGCACAACACAAGACAGGTATGGTGGTTTGCCAAGAAACAGATATTTATTGAAACACAGGGAAAAACAGGGAAAAGGGCACTGTCCCTTTAAGGGAGAATCACAAATACAGGAATATAATATGAGGGGAAGGAAGGGTGCCTTTAAGAGGCGGGCAGGAAAAAGGGAACACTATGGGAAGGTAAGGGAACGCCTAAGGGACAGAGGAACTAGAGACTAGGTAAACAAGGGACAAGGAGAACTAGGGAGAGAGGACTAGGGACTAGGAGAGCTAGGGATAGAGGACTAGGGACTAGGAGAACTAGGGAGAGAGGACTAGGGACTAGGAGAGCTAGGGATAGAGGACTAGGGACTAGGAGAACAAGGGAGAGAGGACTAGGGACTAGGAGAGCTAGGGATAGAGGACTAGGGACTAGGAGAACTAGGGAAAGAGGACTAGGGACTAGGGGACTGAGGCCCGCGGAGGCGGGCTGGGAAACAGGGAGGAACTGGGAGGACTGGTGGAAATCATCTGGGCCGCTCTGCAGGACAGAGGAGATAGTTAATGCACAAAGGGGAAAAAACAGAGCAGGTGCAGAACAGTCCAAATAATCAAAGTGAACAAAGTAATAATATCTTCGTGTGACAAACACACAGGGGGAGATGTAAAGTCCAAAAATACTATTCTAAGTGAGAACCAAAAACAGAGGCAATACGCTGGGAGAGTGACATCACAATCTAAACTCACCCAGCGTATGCGTAATGGTACAGGAACAGGCAGCGGGGCGAGAGCGTCGCCACCGGGGCGCCGGCTGTCCGAGCCGAGGACAGAGTGGTGCTGGAAACAGGCGGCGGTGGCGAGGGTATCGCCACCGGGGAGCCGGCAGTCCGAGCCGAGGACAGAGTGGTGCTGGAACAGGCGGCGGTGGGCGAAGGTGTCGTCACCGGGTAGCCGACTGTCGGAGCCGAGGAACAGAGTGGCGCGCCACACCTTGGTGTGCGCGTCGGAACAGAGAGACGCATCGGGGTGCGTCTGCCAGGAGGAGTGTGCCAAGCACGAGGATCCTTGGAAGATGCGCGTTGCGCGCTGGAGACTGGAGAGCGTGCCAAGCTCGGAGGTCTGGAAGATGCGCATCAGGCTGGGAGTGCGCGCTGGTACGGAGGAGCGTGCCAAGCTCGGAGGTCTAGAAGATGCGCGTCAGGCCGGGAGTGCGCGCTGGTACGGAGGAGCGTGCCAAGCTCGGAGGTCTAGAAGATGCGCGTCAGGCTGGGAGTGCGCGCTGGTACGGAGGAGCGTGCCAAGCTCGGAGGTCTAGAAGATGCGCGTCAGGCTGGGAGTGCGCGCTGGTACGGAGGAGCGTGCCAAGCTCGGAGGTCTAGAAGATGCGCGTCAGGCTGGGAGTGCGCGCTGGTACGGAGGAGCGTGCCAAGCTCGGAGGTCTAGAAGATGCGCGTCAGGCTGGGAGTGCGCGCTGGTACGGAGGAGCGTGCCAAGCTCGGAGGTCTGGAAGATGCGCGTTGCGCGCTGAGGACTGGAGAGCGTCTGCGCTGGTCTGGATGTGCGTCAGGACGAACAGCTGCGCGGGGGTCTGCGGTGGAACGCTGGGGTGCCTCCCGTGGAAGTACAGGGAGCGCAGACCAGTCTCCCCCACAGGCAACGGCGACAGCTGGCGAAGGCTGGAGCAAACATCTCGACGCCGGAGAATGGAACAGCATAGGCAGACAGAGGATCTCCCGAAAGAGTCTAGATGTTTAGAGAATATGACTCGGCAAGTATACAACACGACCCCACGCCGAAACGAGGGGAAGAGCCCTGGTATTTAAAGCCCACAGGGGAACTAATTAGCCTGCCACCACAGGTGCGAGAGATAATAGAATATCGAACAGGTGTGGCCACTAAGGGTAAGGAACGAGAGGGTGGGGGCTAGAGAGAGTGAGTGAGAAGGGAAAATAAACAGTATAGAAGGGAAATAAACAGTATAGGCTTAAAGAAACAGAGAAAAGGTAGTGAGCAGCGGGCAAAACCTCACAAACCTGATACAAAACCTCCCAATGTTTCTCTTTCATAGAAAAATTTGTGGTATCTGTGGTGTTCAACTGGTATGTGTAATGGAACACCGTGAGACTTCAAACATAGGCGTAACTGTATGTAAAAAAGCCATGTGGACTCGGTGAGGTTAAACTTTGTGCATATTTCTCCATAACTGCAGAAGCCCTGGTTATTAAAAATATCCCCTAATGAGTGTATGCCTTGCTCTTCCCATATAGGGAATCTTATAGGACGTTTTCCCATTAAGAGTGCATTGTTATTGAATATGGGAGTGTGATTATGCCATTTTTGAGGGTTAGGATATTTTTTTTGTGTTTCCCGCCATGTTCGGATTGCATGGGTAATTATGGGGCCAAATTTCCGCTCACAGTGCTTGATTGGAAGTTTAGTGTGTGCTATGTCCTTCAGTCTCTGTGGGGCTACTATGTTTTCTTCCAATTCTCTCCAAGATACCAAAGCCTGGGGATCAAACCATATTATCAATGGTCTTAATGTGAAAGCCTTAAAATATTGTAAAGAATCTGGAACTGCCATGCCACCGTCTGCTTTATTTCTCTGTGCGGTGGATCTTTTTATGCGAGGTGGTTTGTTATTCCAAATACATTTGTATGTGGAGGAGTGTAATCTTTTCCAGTAGCCCTCTGGAGGGGGTAACGGTAGCATTGAGCTGATGAAGTTGATTCTTGGTAATACATCCATCTTAACTATTGATATCCTTGCCTGTACTGAGTTTTTAAGTTTTGCCCACCTGTCCAGGTCGTCTTTGATTTTGTTCTGTATTTTTGTGTAATTGTGCTTCACCGTTTGTCTTATGGTGGGAAATATTTCCACACCCAAGCATCTAAAATGTTTTACCATGGGTATCGCACCTGGGAGGGTTGTGTCTTTTTTTGCATGGATGTTAAGTGGAAGGAAAGCCGACTTCGGCCAATTTATTTTAAATCCCGATAAATCACCAAAGTTCTCTATCAACTTGATACTTTACAACTCTTCTGCTTTAAAGTGGATACTAAGTTATTTGTCCTCTAGATCACAGAAGGTGTATCTAAATGGCAGCCTGTCCAGTAGCAGAGGTCTAGAGTGTGGCGTGCCGCAAGGAAGTTGCCTAGGACCTTTGCTCTTCTCTGTATTTACGAATGACCTATCTTGGGCTACCAAATGTGCTACAACAGTTCTTTATGCAGATGATTCAACATTGTATTACGCGGCACCATCATGCAATGTACTTAATGAAGTTTTGAGTAGAGAACTTAAAGTTGTGCATGACTGGGTAGTATGTAATAGACTTGTCCTTAATATCTCCAAGACTAAATGTATTGTGCTGGGAACAAGGCACAGGTTATCTACAAATCCAAAGCTTCATTTAAACGTGTGTAATTCAGCAGTTCAACAAGTTGAAAGTACTAAACTCCTTGGAGTGATGCTGGATTGCACTCTGTCTTGGTCTCAGCATATTAATTATATTGTTTTAAAAATGGGAAGAGCAATTGGTATTTCCAGGAAATGTGCTTCTTTTGTTGCCCGTCCCCTTTTATGTCAGATAGTGCAACGTTTAGTTTTATGTCATCTTGACTATTGCTCTGCGATGTGGTCATCTGCTGCCAGTGGTGACCTCAGGAAGCTCCAGGTGGTCCAGAACAGGGCAGCACGGTTGGTACTGGGCTGCTCACTAAGGTCTAATGTGAGCCGTATGCATGCCCGCCTCTCTTGGCTTAACGTTGAAAATAGATTGTCTTTTAATATACTTGTGCTGTTCAAGTTGGTCATGAGCAGTAAAACTCCTGTTTTTATACATAATCAGATTGTTTTTAGTAATACTGTGCACGAGCATTACACTAGAGGTTCCAGTAGTGGGCAGCTTGAATTGCCAGGTCCTAGAACCAGCGCTTTGGGGAGATCTTTTATTTTTAGAGCATTAACTCTGTGGAATGGCCTGCCTCGGAACCTCTGCTGCATTTACAGTAGATTCACTTTTAAAAAGAATCTTAAATTGTTTTTAAATTGTTTTTAACACTGTAAAGTATTTTTTTGTTTTTGTTTTACACTAATGTAATTTTAGCTATATTAATTGTTACAGTAGGTTCATTATGCATTGTGTGTACTGACTTTTAATAATTTAGTTTTTTGCAATAGTGATTGTTTTTGTGTGTTTTTTGTGTGTGGACCCCAGGAAGACTAGCTGGTTGCTATCGCACCAGCTAATGGGGATCCCTAATAAAATCAAATCAAATCAAGTAGGTCTATGTAGTTTTTTTTTTTTTTTTTTTTTAAGTTGACTACTTTTTATTTGATAAATGTTCCACAAATAAGGGAAGGACTCAAATACAGTATACCTGAATAGTTCAGGGTTTTATTTCAAAGTCGGTCTACAGACACCAGTGTTTTGTCTCCTCTTCTGTGTTTTATTTAAAAATAGGTCTACACAGCCAGTATTCTTTCTCCTCTTCATAAGAGTTTGAGGTTTTCCTTTGTTATAACTAGGGATGCCCCGATCGATCGGCCGGCGATCGGTATCGGCCGCTATTCAGTATAAATATGAGATCGGTGAATTCCGATAATGCTTTATTTTTGCCGATCGTGAAAACCGATCGAAAAACATGATCCAATTTTCAGCGGAGATCTCACTAGCTGACTTCTCTCTCAAGCACACAGCTGCTGCTGCTGCAGCGCACTGCCCCTCCTCCTCCTCCTCCTCCTCCTCCTCCTCCTCCTCCTCCTCCTCCTCCTCCCCCTCCTCCTCCCCCTGCCCCTCCCAGACTCATGTAGAGCTGCCCGACTCACTCTTCACTGCTCTATAAGGAATAGTGTGGAGGGAATGCATGCTAGACTGTCATGGATGAGGGTGGAGGAGAGACTAGCATGCAGTTTGATTAGGTTTTTAAAGAACATTTGTACCTTGGGTAAACCCACTCAATTGTATTCTATGCTTTTATCCACCAATGATAGACCATAATACCAGACATGCTTCAAGTAGTCGCTTCACCCTACCTCTGCCTAGAACCAACGCTCTGAAGAAAACGGCAATGTATAGAGCCATAACATACTGGAATAGGATCCCATTACATATTATACAGATGGAAAACAAGGACAGTTTCAAAAAGAAACTTAAAGGAGCCATAATCCGGAAGGAAATTAATATATGTCATGCATGAGTGTAGCTGCAGCCATGTTATCCAAAACTTCTTCTGTTTACTTTGTGTGTTTTTTTTCTTTTTAAAGGTATGGTGAAATTGATGTTTTAGTAACATTGATTAGCATTCGGGTTGTGGAGCTGGGGATGAGGAGGAGTGCACCTGTGACCCCCGTTTCCATCAGGGGAGTTGATGTGGACATGGTTGAGGTGTACAAATACCTCGGTGTGCACATCGACAACAAACTGAACGGGTCAAAACATGCAGAAGCACTATACAAGAAGGGCCAGAGCCGACTCTACTTCCTCAGAAGGCTGAGATACTTCAATGTCTGTACAAGGATGTTGAGGATGTTCTATGAGTCGGTGGTGGCGGGCACCTTCTTGTACGCTGTGACCTGCTGGGGCAGCGGACTGAGAGCAGTGGACACAACCAGGCTGGATAAGCTGGTCAGGAAGGCCAGCAGCATGGTTGGGGTGGAGCTGGACTCTCTAGCGAAGGTGGCGGAGAGGAGGAGCCTTGCTAAGCTCCAGGCCATCAGGGAAAACCCCACCCACCCACTATACACAGACTTGGCTGACAGGAGGAGCATGTTCAGTGCTAGGCTAACACTACCCAAATGCAGCACTGAACGGCACAGGAAGTCCTTCATTCCAACAGCTATCAGACTATATAATGCATCACTGTGCCTCACTGCATCACTAAGCACAGAGCGGCAGCTCAATAGTGGCAGGACTAGCGACTAGCGGCCTCCAGGCTCCACAACAGGGGGCAGCGACGGCTGCCAGACATTGATCTAGGACTTATAGGAACCCAAGGAGGACAATACACTACCTGAAGCATACTGCACCTTGTGACACTGTGAATACTGGAATATATATTTCATTTAGTTAGATTTCAATTATAATTATATTGACCAAATTGTTTACACTGCTTCCCCCATGCTCAGTATATTCTTACTGTATTTATTTCTGTATATTTTATATTTAATTTCATTTCATTTTATTCTATTTTACTCTACACTCTTATCCTCCTTGTGACCTGTCCTGTCTAAATGTTTAAATGTTGAGCGATTTGCAGTGTCAAATTTCCCACGGGACAATAAAAGTATTTCTATTCATTCTATTCTATTCATTCTGAAAGCAATTCTTAAAAAGATTCACTTTTAAAAACAATCTTAAATTGTATTTAACACTGTAAAGCTTTTTTTTTCCTTTTTGCTTGCATGTAATTTTAGCCATCTTAATTGTTAGTTTCATTGTGTATTGTGTGTTGAGTACTGACTTTTAATAATTCTGTTTTGCAATAATTGTTTTTGTATGTTTTTTTGTGTGGACCCCATGGCACCAGCTAATGAGGATCTGTAATAAAATCAAATAAAATGTCAACAGAGGCTCTGGTAATAGTCCTCAGTGAGACCTACGTGAGCTAACGTTAGCTACCTAGCTAACGTTACTGTTTAAACAAAACTACACAGTCAACTATTTACTTTAGTTTAATACATGATGCATTGTCTAACTGGCTACTGATAGCTCCTGATATCAACAAATGCACATTTCAGTTTAAGAATGATAGGGATGCCCCGTGCCGATCGATCGGCCAGCATGAGACTTCCGTTAGCTAGGTAGCTAACGTTAGCTCACGTTAGCTCACTGTTTTAACAAAATTACCCAGTAAACTAAATAGTTCACATGATGAATTGTGTAACGTCATCTAGCCGGCTAGCAGTAGCTACAGATAGCTCCTGATATCAATGTCTTATAACATAATTGACATTATTCGTTTTTGCAGCTGAACATTGGCTAATTAGCTATCATGCTTCATAACAACACTGCGAAGATGGCAATGCTGAATGTGATTTGACCAAAGCAGAGTATACACACAGACAGTGGAGCTGTTTGCAGATAGCAAGCATTTTGACTTGTTGCGTGGTGGCGATGTCTCGCAGATAATACAACTACAAGTATAATTATGTAATATATATATTTGATAAAAAATAAAATAATATATTTAATTTTTTTTTTTATAAAACCAAAAACGATCGGTATCGGTATCGGCCGATATGGCTCATAGACGATCGGTCATCGGTATCGGTGGCAAAAAACATGATCGGGGCATCCCTAGTTATAACAGGTAAAAACAGCAATAAAAAGTAAAAACCTTTCTTTTTGTTGCTTTATAATTCCATTAATGCAATAAGTATAAAGTATAATAAATCGCAAATTACTTTGGGTATGCAATTCTCAGGTGTTTTATGCTAAATGTGGGGTTATATAAAACGTTATACACTGTGTTATCTTTATTTTAAGGGTAAATAAGTTGTGCAGCTCCCTGAGCATTTTATTTTGTGGGAGGGGGGAAAAGTGGCTCTTTTGATAGTAAAGGTTGCTTGATTGATTGATTGAAAAGTTTATTAACAGATTGCAGAATGGGTACAGTACAGTACAGCTCAATACATACAATTGTTAAGGGGATGCAGACCAGAGAAAGACTTTCGTCTTGTTTACATCAGGGTCCCCCATTTTCAATTCATCATAACATATATGACATACATGACATACAGATAGACAGTACTGCTACATCTATACATTTATGACATATCAGATTTGCAAATACAGTACTGTTTGTGATACAAAAGTGTCCAGAAAAAGAGTGTATATACATTTGGCGTAGAAACTGTACATTGGAGGAGGTTGGGTGGGTGGGGTGGGGTTGGGTGGGGGCTGTACATTGGAGGTGGGGGGGGGGGGGGGGGGGGTTGGGTAGGGGACACACACACATTTTACACTGTACATTGGAATACTGACAAAGCCTTACTTGGTCATTTACTGTACAACTAGGTTAGGACATTTGTAGGGGCCAGTTTCGAATTGCAGTCTCACATAGGTGTTTTTTGAGAGTGTTTTTGAAAGTGGGTAGTGATTCACATTCCTTTACAGCTTTAGGTAGGGCGTTCCACATTGATGTGGCATAATTGCGAAACGTGTTTAGTCCCTTGATTGAGCCGAATCTGGGTTTTACATGATTTGTGGAGCTCCCTCTGGTGTTGTGATCGTGGTATTCACTGACCTTTGGGAAGTATTTTGACATGTACATGGGTACCTTGGTCGCGTAGTGTATCTTGTAGACCAGGCCCATTGCAAGTTGCTGTACTCTGTCGTCTACTCTAAGCCATCCTAGGTTGTCAAAGTGGGCAGGGGTGAGGTGGGTTCTAGGAGTCAGGTCAAGCAGTAGTCTGACTAGCTTGTTTTGAGATGTTTGTAATTGGTTTTTTAGTGCCTTTGAGGTGCTTTGGTACCATGAGGTGCAAGCATAGTCGTAGTACCCTTGAATGAGTGCTCCTGCTAGAGTCTTCAGGGTATTCTTGTTTACCAGAGAGGAGATCCGGTACAAGAATCGCGTTCGTTGGTTGACTTTTTTTATTACATTGGATGCCATTTTGTCACAGGAAAGATTAGCCTCTAGGATGGAACCCAGGTAGGTAATTTCATCTTTCCTTGTGATAATATTGTCACCCACTGTAACCGAGAAGCCGTCGGTCTTGCTGAGTTTGTTATTTGAACCGAAGAGAATGGATATTTTTTTTTTTGCCCATGTGTAATGATAGTTTGTTGTCGGCGAGCCATATGCAGATTTTGCCTAGTTCCGAGCTGAGGGCTTTTTCAACCTGTAACTTGTTCTTGTCAGAGACCAGCAGGGCTGAGTCGTCCGCAAACAGGAACAAGTTGCAGTCACAAGCTGACGACATGTCATTTGCATAAATTAGGAATAGTAGCGGTCCTAGTATGCTTCCTTGTGGAACACCACAGCTCACTGTGAGGGGGGGGGGGGGATAGGGTACCGTTTACTTCCACCATCTGTTCCCTCCCCTCCAGGTAGGATTGTATCCAGCTCACTGATAAACTATCAAAACCAATTGCTTTTAGCTTGTCAATCAGAATGGTGTGATTGACAGTGTCGAAGGCCTTTTGTAGGTCCAGCATGACCATGCCGCAGTATTTGCCCGCGTCCACCTCTTGTTTGATGTGGTCGTTCAAGTAGAGAAGGCATGTGTCAGTGGAGTGGGATGTTCTGAAGCCAGATTGGAATTCGTAGATTCGATTTTTTTCCACGAGGTACTTTTCGATCTGTTCGTATACTATTTTTTCCATGACTTTCGAGATGGATGTAAGGATAGAAACAGGGCGGTAGTTGCCCGGGTCTAATTTGCTGCCCTTTTTGTGCAGGGGTGTTACTCTCGCAATTTTGAAGTCCTTGGGGACGTGTCCCTGTTTTATGGAGAGGTTTATTATGTGTGTGATGACTGGGGTGATGGCTGCTGCTGAGTCTCTGAGGAATTTGGAGGGGATGTTGTCATGGCCAGTGGCCTTGTTTGGTTGGAGGGCGCTCAGTTTTTTGAGTACCTCATCTGTAGTTACCATTTCCAGTTTGAAGTCGTCTTTGTGGACGCCTAGGTTCTTGTAGTATGCTACTATGTGTTCTACCCCATACTGCCCTGAGTGGGAGGGTAGTTTGTTTACCAGTGTTGTGGCTATGTTTGTGAATGAATGAATGAATGAATGAAAACTTTATTTAACAGATTGCAGAATGGGTACAATACAGTACGGCTCAATACATACAATTGTTAAGGGGATGCAGACCTGAGAAAGACGTTTGTCTTGTTTCCATCAGGGTCCCCCATTTTCAATTCATATAGACATTTATGACATACATAACATACATGACATTTATGGCATAGGGACATATAGGTATTTAGTACTGATACATTTGTGACATAGGCGGTATTCAAATATACAGTACTGTTACCCCTAGATCCTGACAGAGTATATACATATGATGGGGAGGGGACTGTACATTAGGAGGGGGTGGGTGGGTGGGAGGGGAATATACATACGGCGGGGAGGGAATATATACATGCGGTGGGGAGGAGACTGTCTATTAGGAGGTGGTGGGGGTTTTGGGCATTTACGGTGGCCAGTTTCGAATTGCAGCCTCCCGTAGGTGCTCTTTAAGGGCGGTTTTGAATGTGGGCAGGGATTCACATTCCTTTACAGCTTTGGGTAGGGCGTTCCACATTGTTGTGGCATAATTGCGAAACGTGTTTAGTCCCTTGTTTGAGCCGAATCTGGGTTTAACATGATTTGTTGAGCTTCCTCTGGTGTAGTGGTTGTGGTATTCACTGACCTTTGGGAAGTATTTTGACATGTACATGGGCACCCCGGTCGTATAGTGTATCTTGTAGACCAGGCCCATTGCAAGTTGCTGTACTCTGTCGTCTACTCTAAGCCATCCTAGGTTGGCAAAGTGGGCAGGGGTGAGGTGGGTTCTGGGGTTCAGGTCAAGTAGTAGTCTGACCAGTTTGTTTTGTGATGTTTGTAATTTTGTTTTAAGCGCCTTTGAGGTGCTTTGGTACCATGAGGTGCACGCATAGTCATAGTACCCTTGAATGAGTGCTCCTGCCAGAGTCCTCAGGGTATTCTTGTTTACCAGAGAGGAGATCCGGTACAAGAATCTAGTTCGTTGGTTGACTTTTTTTATTACATTGGATGCCATTTTGTCACAGGAAAGATTTGCCTCTAGGATGGAACCCAGGTAGGTAATTTCGTCTTTCCTTGTGACAATATTGTCACCCACTGTAACTGAGAAGCCGTCGGTCTTGCTGAGTTTGTTATTTGAACCGAAGAGAATGGACTCTGTTTTGCCCATGTGTAATGATAGTTTGTTATCAGCGAGCCATATGCAGATTTTGCCTAGTTCCGTGCTGAGGGTTTTTTCAACCTGCAATTTGTTCTTGTCAGAGACCAGCAGGGCTGAGTCGTCCGCAAACAGGAACAAGTTGCAGTCACAGGCTGACGACATGTCATTTGCATAAATTAGGAAGAGTAGCGGTCCTAGTATGCTTCCTTGTGGAACACCACAGCTCACTGTGAGGGGGGGGGATAGAGTACCGTTTACCTCTACCATCTGTTCTCTCCCCTCCAGGTAGGATTGCATCCAGCTCACTGATAGGCTATCAAAACCAATTGCTTTTAGCTTGTCCATTAGAATGGAGTGATTGACAGTGTCGAAGGCCTTTTGTAGGTCCAGCATGACCATGCCGCAGTATTTGCCAGCGTCCACCTCTTGTTTGATGTGGTCGTTCAAATAGAGGAGGCATGTGTCAGTGGAGTGGGACGTTCTGAAGCCAGATTGGAATTCGTAGATTAGGTTGAAGAAAGTGTTTAAGTAATTGGCTACATCCAGCTTGTCTGTGATGAGCGTGTTGTCCGTCTTTATGTTTATGTTTGAGAACCTGGTTTTAAGTTTTTTACTGCAGCCTAGTTGATTGTTGAGTAATTTCCAAAGTTCACATGGTTTATTTTTGTTTTCCTCGGTTTTGTCATTGAAGAAATTTTTTTTAGCAGTTTTGATCATGGAGTTTACGTCATTTCTTAGTCTGTTTCTTTCTAGTTTGAGTTCAGTCACGTGGTCTTGGAGTTCACTGCTCGTGCTTTTGGTAAGCTTTGACTGGCTTTTACGAAACTCAGAGCATTTTTTGTCTCTGGCTTTCATAGCGGTCAGTATTTCAGTGTGCATCCATGGCTCAGCGCGATTTTTTACCCTGGTGGTTCTTAGGGGGGCCATGTTGTTTAGTATTGATGAAAATTTGGTTTTGAAGCCAAGCCAAGTTTCTTCAACCAGTGTACCATTGAGTTCATCTGACCAGTCCAGACTCTCCAGTTCAAGGTTAAAGGCCTCGCTAGAGTAGGTTTTGAGGTCTCTAGATGTTTTGTGACAGCCAGCCTTTAGTTTTAGCTTTTTTTGCGGGTACAGAATATCATATAATGATCACTTAACCCACATGACCCCTGGACTAGACATATAGGGAGGGCTGGAAATCTATAGTGCTCCCTCTGTCCTGTGGAGGGCGGCAATACGCCTAGATGCATAGTCCGCCGGAAATATACAAGAAGAAGAAGAAGAAGACTAGACGTAGAGTCTGCTGTCACGCCCGCGTCTAGTTTTTTACCAACGGATTTCCAGTTACGCGTCCACGTTCTGCGATCTGATTGGCCACTGACGTTTCTGGTGCGATCTGATTGGCCACTAACGTTTCTGGTCATGTGACATGTGCGCCAATCGCGTGACGTGCCCATTTCCGCCTCGATCAGCCTGCAAACTACCTAACGCCTAGTTTATCACTGGTTAAGCTTACGCGACTCTTTCGAAGTTGGTTAAGGTTAGAGTTTGGAATCAGGGCTGGTGTTCTATCGCCCTGCTCTAAGACAAACTCTAACCTTAACCAACTTCGAAAGAGTGCCTAAGCTTAACCGGTGATAGAAACAGGAGTCACACGATTGGCGCAGATGTCACACGCCCAGAAACGTCAGTGGCCAATCAGATCGCAGAACGCGAACGCGGAACTGGAAAGGAAATCCGTTGGTAAAAGTAATCAGGCGTGACGCCCATAGATATATATGGTGACGCCCGCATCTCCCAGCCGCGTGTAGCTTAATCCCAGCGGAAGAGTCGCAGAACGCTTCTGCATTCTTCGCCGCACGCCAGTACGGTAATGCGCATTTCCTTTTCCTTCGCCCAGGTGCTCGCGAGGTGCCCGCGAGGTGCTCGCGCGCGCATGCGCATGAGATCCCCGCTTGGTTCGACACATATTAACACGCTTTGGTTCATATTAATCACGCTTTGGTTCATATTCTTTGGTTCATATTAATCATATTAATCACATACACGCGATGGACGCAGCAGGCGATCACTGCTACTGTTATTCAGCCGCGCCGAGGTACATGCATTTGTACGTCACAGGAGAGAAACCGTGTATTCAAAGAAAGCTATTAAAATAGTCTTTGAATCTAAATATACTTTCTTTGTAAAATTTGTCATAATGTAGCATTTGTGTGTGTAACGTACTGTAAAAAATAAATGTTTTTTCACAGGAAATTCACTTCTCTGGTCTGCATCCCCTTAACAATTGTGTGTATTGAGCCGTACTGTATTGTACCCATTCTGCAATCTGTTATTTTCATTCAATCAATTTCATTCAATCAATTTTATGAATGACCGAAAAAACAATGTTTTTTGACAGCTGCGTTGTGTTATCGTTACAATGTACAGGGAAATAACATTATGGCGTTGCGAGTGAATCGCGTCGCGATAATATACATGTATTCCATAATATGTAAAGTACAGTTGACAGCTGCGTTGTCCTCGTTTGGATAATATGTAAAGTACAGTTGACAGCGAGTGAATCGCGTCGCGATAATATACATGTATTCCATAATATGTAAAGTACAGTCGACAGCGAGTGAATCGCGTCGCGATAATATACATGTATTCCATAATATGTAAAGTACAGTTGACAGCTGCGTTGTCCTCGTTTGGATAATATGTAAAGTACATATCAATCAATCATGTACCTCGGCGCGGCTGAATAACAGTAGCAGTGATCGCCTGCGTCCATCGCGTGTATATATGTGCTAATATGGCGCGTTAGCGTTAATATGTGATTAATATGAACCAAAGCGTGTTAATATGTGATTAATATGATCGTCTGCTGCGTCCATCGTGTGTATATGTGTGCTAATATGGCGCTTTAGTATGAACCAAAGCGTGTTAATATGTGATTAATATGAACCAAAGCGTGTTAATATGTGATTAATATGAACCAAAGCGGCGAACCAAGCGGGGATCTCATTCGCCTGGGCGAAGGAAAAGGAAATGCGCCAGCCCCGACACGAATGAGGCAGATTGGGGAGTAGCCTCCAGCTGCAGCCGCGGAGATTGTTCCAGATTGAGCAACTTCCGCCCGGTCCCACGACATTTCTCCCGGGACAGGACAATGTGCGCTAATTGGCGTAAAGTACGGAAGTATCTCGAAGTACGTCTGACGTATCTCGAATTACGTCTGACGTTTCTCTACGTTAGCGAACGTTAATTGAACGTTGTATTCATAAGATAAGATAAATTCAGCAGCATGGGGAGGGGGGAGGGGAGGTACAGGTAGTAGAAGACATAGAGGTACAGGTCACATAATTATAGTACAGTGGAGAAGTAAAAATAGAATAAAAAGGCAGTGTAAACAATATACAATATTATTAACTCTAATAACACGCCTCGCAGGCTCATTATAATACGAGAGCCGTGGGTCTGCATTGTATAGAGCGGATCCCCCGGCCGTATTCAAGCGCTGGAGCGCTTTGCGGTGGATCAAAATTAGATAGGAATCAAATGTATTGTCATCATACAGCACCTATAGCTATATAATGGAATAGACTGTATTAATATAGTAGTAATAATAGTAGTTGGCTAGTTGCGCGCTTCTGGCCACCTCCCGCAGTGCGCGCATACACACATACTGTATACAGTACATGCAAAATTAGTTGTCAAGAGCCAATCGCATCGGTTGCCTCATCTCATCTGGCTCTGCACATAGATCTAGAGTCTGTGTAGGAAAGCCCTGCTAATAAGACTACTTTGTTCCGTAATAGCTCTTTAATATGTTGTTGTTGACAGGAAAGGGTAATTGATTTATGCCAGTGTAATCCTTCAGCGTGATGTGCTAGTGTTGCACTCTAGTCTTCTGATAACGTTACTGGCCCTTTAAGAGTTTCTCCGTCGAACGTGTGCACAAGCTGTTCTCTGTGCTGCTGCCTGATGGTGCGGCTGCTGCAGCCAATAGTATGCAGCTGCAGCAAGTCAGAACCCGGCGGGCTGAGGATCCGGCGGGCTGAGGATCCGGCGGGCTGAGGACGCTCGCTTCCATTGGCTGATTTGGGTCACGTGACCGTCCCACCCAATGGCTGAATTGGAGTGTTGCACTGCAGGCATTGGCTGATTTGGGTCACGTGATTTATAAAATCAGACTCCTGGTGGTGGAGGGGGGCGGCTACGACGCGCTGACGAAGAGCGGGCTTCCGGTCACCGCACGTCTCGTCCTCTACAGGGGGGGAGGGGGGTGGATACTGGGGGGGAGGGGGGTGTACGCATTAAACCCATGTCGATTCGCCATATGATTGGCTTATTAAACTGTTCTTAGGCTTTTATGTAGCCTATTAGTAAGATTAAGAATACATCATGTGTTGTGTTTATTTTTACCTTTCCGTTTATAAAATAAAAGTTTTGCCATACGCCCCGTTTTTGTATTCATCAATGTATGTATCAATATCTGGAATGACTCCTATTTCCTATTAGTTGGCTATTTATATATTATATGGTTATTGTAAGGAAGTTATTGTATCTTATTTCTCAGGCTACACACATTGATATTGCAGAACCACGTCTCCGGCGGGCTGAGGATCCGGCGGGCTGATGACGCTCGCTTCCATTGGTTCCATTGATTGAAAACTTTATTAACAGATTGCAGAATGGGCACACGTGACCGCCACAGGCCCTGATTGATTGATTGAAAACTTTATTAACAGATTGTAGAATGGGTACAGTGACCGATTGATTGATTGATTGATTGATTGATTGATTGATTGAAAACTTTATTAACAGATTGCAGAATGGGTACAGTGACGTCACAGGCCTGGATTGATTGATTGATTGATTGATTGATTGATTGATTGATTGAAAACTTTATTAACAGATTGCAGAATGGGTACAGTGACGTCACAGGCCCGGATTGATTGATTGATTGATTGATTGAAAACTTTATTAACAGATTGCAGAATGCAGTACAGCGCAATACACACAATTGTTAAGGGGATGCAGACCATGCAGTACTGTTACATTTGTGACATACAGTAAATATATACAAGGGGGAGGGAACTGTACATTTATGATGAATTGAAAATGGAAGTCTTTCTCTGGTCTGCATCCCCTTAACAATTGTGTGTATTGAGCTGTACTGCAGATATATTTCAATTGCCTTACTTATTTACATAAGTATTATAGGCCTACAGCAGTATTGTACAGACAGTAACTATAGAGAGTGTGCTGACCTACGGTGTGTCTGTGTGGTTCTCCAGCTGCACAAAGGCAGAGCAAGAGGCTCTACAGAGGGTGGTGAAGGCGGCAGGCAGGATCGTCGGGACTCCTCTACCAAACATCACCTCCGTCTTCACCTCCCGCTGCCTCCACCGCTCCAAGTGTATCATCAAGGACCAGTCTCACCCAGCACATCACCTCTTTCAGCTCCTTCCCCCAGGGAGGAGATACCGGCCATACATGCCAAGAGTTCAAGATTTAAGAACAGCTTTTAAGTCCAGTGTGTCATATTATTAATAGATGTATACAAGTGGGACTATGTCCAAAGAGATGGAAGGAGGCTAAGGTTACTCCTTTACCCAAAGACTCCAAATATTTTTTTAATGAGGGCAACTCCAGACCTATAAGCATTTTACCAGTTTTAAGCAAAATCATGGAAAAGTGTGTTTTTGCACAAATCCAAGAATATTTTCAGTTTAACAGTCTGGCTACAGAGTCTCAACATGCATACAGAACTGGTCACTCCACATCGACTGCTCTAGTTCAGATGACTGACGACTGGCTCAGAGCTATTGATAACTCCATGATAGTGGGAGCTGTGTTTTTAGATTTCAGTGCTGCATTTGATGTGCTTGACCATTCTCTCTTGATTGATAAACTATGGTTTTAATCCCCTGGCTTTGATGTGGATGCAGTTATCCGTCCTCCAGATCTCAGCAGGTTTATTTGAATGGCAGCCTATCTAGTAGTAGAAGTTTGGAGTGTGGTGTTCCACAGGGGAGCTCCCTAGGGTCTCTGCTCTACTCAGTGTTCACCAATGACCTACCGTGGGCTACTAAGAATGCCAAATTGGTCCAATATGCAGATGATTCCACCTTGTATTATGCTTCTCCATCAAATGGTATGCTTAATGAAGTCCTGAGCAGAGAATTTAATGATGTGAATGATTGGATAGTAGCTAACAGGCTTGTACTGAACATCTCTAAGACAAAAAGTATGGTGTTTGGATCGAGGCATGGGTTGTCTTGTAACCCAAAGCTTATTTGAAATTCATGCAACTCCATAGTTAAGCAAGTTGAAAGCATTAAGCTCCTTGGAGTGACACTGGATAGTACTCTATTTTGGTCAAACCACATCACTAACATTGTCTCAAAGATGGGAAGAGCTGTAGACATTGTTAGAAAATGTGCTTCTTTTGTTGATCGTCCTCTTCTACGTCAGATTATTCAGAGTCTAGTCCTGTGTCATGTTGATTATTGTTCTGTGATCTGGTCATCTGCCACCAAAGGTGAGATCAGGAGACTACAGGTAGTCCAGAACAGGGCAGCACGGTTGGCTTTGGGTTGCTCACTAAGGTCCAATGTCAACCGTATGCATGCTGGTCTCTCCTGGCTCACAGTTGAAAAAAGGTTATCGTCTAACTCATTTGTATTGTGTAAATCAGTCATTAACAGCAAGACTCCATATTTTGTGTTTGAGCAACTTGTTTACAGAAGCTCTTTACAAGACCATAATACAAGAGGGGCCAGAAATGGTCAGTTTGTACTCCCTCGTCCTAGAACCAATGCTTTAAAGCGGTTTTTTATTTATAGGTGCATAACACTCTGGAACAACCTACCTAGTTATCTCTACACTTTTAGTAAATCGATTTTTAAAAAGAAACTAAAAACTCAATTACAGCTGTTGCCTTAATGTATGGGTTTTTGCCTATTAGCCTACAAGTTATCATTTTGTATCTTTAAAAATGGATATTTATTGTATGTTTTGTTAATTGTTTAGTTTTTTATTTCTATCTATAGCATCTGTGAAAGTATCTTATTTGCTACTAAATCCTTGTTTTTAACTTTTGTATTGATCTATGCATTAACTGTTTTATGTATTGTGTTGTGTGGACCCCAGGAAGACTAGCTGGGAGCCATGGCACCAGCTAATGGAGATCCTTAATAAAAACATTTAAAAAACATAAAAACATAAAACATGTATAAAAAGACAGGCATAAAATGAGTTCAAGTTCTTTACTTGTCAAATACACAACGCATGTAATGACATTTTTGTATTTCGAGCTCAGACTCAACAGTGCACAACAATGAAAACAAGAATGATAACAATAAGTAGTAGCAGTAATTTTAAATATAAAATAAGATGAAATAGTAAATTATTTGCAAAATAAATGAATGCAACACTCCCAGACATACCCCACGCGAAGGTAAGGAAAAACTCACTAAAACCTAGCAATAGGAAAAAAATGCTCCACAGGCAGTGTGGAGGTGAGAAACCTTAGAAGGGCCATTCAAGGGGGGATCTCCCTTCTTAGATGTCGGTGATAGTAGTGTTGCAGACGGACAGTTGGTAAGCATGCACTCATGTGTGTAGTGAAACACAGATGAGTGCATGCAATAGCAAATCAAATTATTTATAAGGCCCGACAACACACGTTAATGTCCCCATGGGCCGTACATGTCTTCTTTAAACAAGTCAAGAAGAAAACATAATAATAAGTCAAGAACAGAACACCATAAGGTCCAACAAATTTAAAATAAATGCAAATAAATGAAAGAATGCAAGCACTCCCAGACATACCCCACGCGAAGGTAAGGAAAAACTCACTAAAACCTAATGGGGAAAAATGCTCCACAGGCAGACCTTAGAAGGGCCATTCAAGGGGGGGGGATCTCCCTTCTTAGATGTCGGTGATAGTAGTGTTGCAGACTACACACTTGAGGGCATGCTTACCAACTGTTAGTGAACACAGATGAGTGCATGCAA
This sequence comes from Notolepis coatsorum, assembly GCF_963971535.1. NCBI lineage: Eukaryota > Metazoa > Chordata > Actinopteri > Aulopiformes > Paralepididae > Notolepis > Notolepis coatsorum. The sequence goes on along the minus strand of NC_140177.1, from coordinate 51,725,897 downwards.
TAGCAACTGAACATTTGAAAGATTGAAGATAGAGCTGATAGCGAATCTATTTGAGGCACAGGGGCGGCGCAAAGAGGGTCGCGTCCTCCCCGTCTTAATCACGGGGACATTCAACACTCCGGTCATTGCTCAGAGACAGTCGGAGACAGGGAGATAGGGGCGGCGCAGAGAGGGTCGCGACCTCCCCGACATCATCGCGGGACGTCCAGCACTCCAGTCACCACTACGAGACCGCCGGAGACAGGAGGGCACGCAGAGAGGGTCGCATCTTCCCGGCCTTCATCAGGGGACGTCCGACACTCCGGTCAGCACTCCAGGACAGCAACTCACAGGGGGACAGGGAGACGGGACAGGCGTTAGACAGCTCGTGTGATTCTAGTGGGCGGACATAGCAATAGATACCACAGTGAATAGAGTAGATATATGAAGTAAGCATATTATGTGAATAGAATAGAAGTACTTACCCAGAAATGAAAGCCGTGCTGTAAGCTCGGTGGTGATGTCATGATATATTTCCATCATCTGTCTGTCTGTCTGTCTGTCTGTCTGTCTGTCTGTCTGTCTGTCTGTCTGTCTGTCTGTCTGTCTGTCTGTCTGTCTGTCTGTCTGTCTGTCTGTCTGTCTGTCTGTCTGTCTGTCTGTCTGTCTGTCTGTCTGTCTGTCTGTCTGTCTGCCTCTCTCTCTGCCTCTCTCTCTGCCTCTCTCTCTCTGCCTCTCTCTCTCTCCCTCTGTCTGTCTCTCTCTCTGTCTCTGCCTCTCTCTCTGTCTGTCTCTCTCTCTGTCTCTGTCACTGTCTTTCTCTCTCTTTCTTTCTGTCTCTCTGCCTCTCTCTCTGTCTGTCTCTTTCTCTCCGTCTCTCTCTCTTTCTGTCTCTGTCACTGTCTTTCTCTCTCTTTCTTTCTGTCTCTCTGCCTCTCTCTCTGTCTGTCTCTTTCTCTCCGTCTCTCTCTCTTTCTGTCTCTGTCACTGTCTTTCTCTCTCTGTCTCTCTTTCTTTCTGTCTCTATATTAGGGGAGAAGGCATTTCTAATTCCCTTCATGTTAAAAGGAACACACCAACATTATGGGAAATGCCCTTACCGTCTTCTCCAAAGTCAGACAAGAAGATGGATACCAGTTTCCCTTGCGTGCGTTCAATATAAAGCTATCTGTCTGCATGCTAGCCTAGCTTAGCACACATGAATGGAAGCGGATACGGACCAGCTACCCTAGCTGTTGGCCAAAAAGCTAAGCTAGTGGTCCGTATCCACTTCCATGCATTTGTGCTGAGCTAGGCTAGCATGCAGACGGATAGCTTTATACTGAACACACAGAGAGGATAATAATTAGGATCTATCTTCTTTGTCTGACTCTGGAGAAGACGGTAAGTGCACATCCCATAATGTTGCCGTGTTAAGAAGTGACCCAGAGACCTGTTCCTGTTGCATTGACCTATTCAGAGAGCACAAATGTAACAGTACTGCATGGTCTGCATCCCCTTAACAATTGTGTGTATTGCGCTGTACTGCATTCTGCAATCTGTTAATAAAGTTTTCAATCAATCAATCAATCCGGGCCTGTGACGTCACTGTACCCATTCTGCAATCTGTTAATAAAGTTTTCAATCAATCAATCAATCAATCAATCAATCAATCAATCAATCAATCCAGGCCTGTGACGTCACTGTACCCATTCTGCAATCTGTTAATAAAGTTTTCAATCAATCAATCAATCAATCCGGGCCTGTGACGTCACTGTACCCATTCTGCAATCTGTTAATAAAGTTTTCAATCAATCAATCAATCAATCAATCAATCAAACAATCAATCAATCAATCGGTCACTGTACCCATTCTACAATCTGTTAATAAAGTTTTCAATCAATCAATCAGGGCCTGTGGCGGTCACGTGTACCCATTCTGCAATCTGTTAATAAAGTTTTCAATCAATGGAACCAATGGAAGCGAGCGTCCTCAGCCCGCCGGATCCTCAGCCCGCCGGATCCTCAGCCCGCCGGAGACGTGGTTCTGCAATAGTCCTCAGCCCGCCGTATCCTCAGCCCGCCGGAGACGTGGTTCTGCAATATCAATGTGTGTAGCCTGAGAAATAAGATACAATAACTTCCTTACAATAACCATATAATATATAAATAGCCAACTAATAGGAAATAGGAGTCATTCCAGATATTGATACATACATTGATGAATACAAAAACGGGGCGTATGGCAAAACTTTTATTTTATAAACGGAAAGGTAAAAATAAACACAACACATGATGTATTCTTAATCTTAGGCTACATAAAAGCCTAAGAACAGTTTAATAAGCCAATCATATGGCGAATCGACATGGGTTTAATGCGTACACCCCCCTCCCCCCCAGTATCCACCCCCCTCCCCCCCTGTAGAGGACGAGACGTGCGGTGACCGGAAGCCCGCTCTTCGTCAGCGCGTCGTAGCCGCCCCCTTCCACCACCAGGAGTCTGATTTTATAAATCACGTGACCCAAATCAGCCAATGCCCGCAGTGCAACACTCCAATTCAGCCATTGGGTGGGACGGTCACGTGACCCAAATCAGCCAATGGAAGCGAGCGTCCTCAGCCCGCCGGATCCTCAGCCCGCCGGGAGACGTGGTGCTGCAGCTAGATGCATCTTGCTGCAGCAGTAAGATCTGTCCCTTTGAGGAACGTGTGCGTAAATGACACGTGAGTACGGTACCTATGTTTAGTCCTGCCTAATTCATTCCTTCAGCTTACTCTACCTTTACAGTATGTTCACATTGATCTATTCCTGTCGACGCTGTTTCTCTCTGTTCTCGAGAGGCTGCGCCGTTAGCTTAGCCGCACGTGAGCTAGCCTAGGCTATATAACTCACTCACTACCTCTAGTGAATAGAATGTATCTTTACACCCGGTTTACAGTCCGCCTACCTATATATTGTTTACATGCACTGCATGAGTAATCCCCCTGCATAGGCTATGTAGGTTATATATAATAACTCCGGTTAAGTGAATGTCTTGGTTACTAGTTGCACTGTATTGCTAATGAATATTATTGCAGCTATAGACCACATGTTTATGACATTATGTTTATGTGCGCCACTATTGTGTTTACTAATGTATACTGTATTGTATTCCCTTGTAGACAACCACACACACCTTTCTGTTCCCAAATACAACCAATAACTGCAGCACGCCTCTGTGTGATTCTTTAATCGGAGTTACAACGCCATAGTGTCTGCCAGCTCTAACAAACGCAACCCGTGGAGGCCCTAGCCCTCCGTTTCATGGTCCTTCGAGCCGGATAGAGCTCCTCCAAGACGCTATGGCAGACCAGGACACCACAGAGACCACCGCTCACCCGCAGAGAGAGCGCCACCTACCAAGCCACCTACGTGACCTCGAAGTGGGATATGAACCTGAATTCAGTACTCAGATCAGTCAGTACTCGGACCAGTCAGTACTCGGATCAGTCAGTACTCGGATCAGTCAGTACTCGGATCAGTCAGTACTCGGACCAGTCAGTACTCGGATCAGTCAGTACTCGGATCAGTCAATTCCTAGACCCACCATAAGGTCAGGTGTCGGCTCCCATCGTTCATACCTGGCGAGTGAAGCAAGGGCTCCGTATGAAGGTAGTAGGTCCTCACATCTGTCAATCCCTAGACCCACCATAAGGTCAGGTGTTGGCTCCCATCGTTCATCTGGGAGTGTACACCGACAACATGCTCTCTCACCAGTCCAGGAAGCTATCCTCCAGGAGCACATCCACTCCCTGGAGCTTGAGGAGCTACAGCGCCAGGTAAAAGAAGACTACGACGCCAACCTGGAGCGTCAACGCCTACAACGCCTACAGCAGGAAGCACAAGATGCACGGGAAGCTATCGCTAAACGCCTGGACAGGCAGAGGCGGCTTAAGAAGAAGGAGAAGGAACTTCAAGTAGCCAAACTGGTCACCTCACTTCTTCAAGAGTCAGAGATGAGGGCTCTTGTACGTGCAGCAGCATCTGAGCCGACCTATCCACCACCTGGACAACAGCACCACGTAGTGGCACCTGTGCCTCTAGCCCTTCCTACCATACCACAGAACATGCATCCCCCGCCGGCTAATCCAGCCGCTATCACTTCAGTGATACACCATCCAGCACAGGCGACGCCTCGCTCTGCTGCTCCCCCTGTGTCATGGTACCCAGCTCCCAACATGCCTGGTTCAATTGAGCAACCTACAATCTCACACGGGGCTCCTGTAGCTACACACAGTACCCAGAGTCCTACCTATGGTGCGACCATCCCTAGTACTCAACCCAGTACTCAACACAGTACTCAACCCAGTACTCAACCCAGTACTCAACTCAGTACCCAACCTAGTACTCAACCCAGTACTCAACTCAGTATTCAACTCAGTACCCAACCTAGTACTCAACTCAGTACCCAACCTAGTACTCAACTCAGTACCCAACCTAGTACTCAACCCAGTACTCAACTCAGTATTCAACTCAGTACCCAACCTAGTACTCAACTCAGTACCCAACCTAGTACTCAACTCAGTACCCAACCTAGTACTCAACCCAGTACTCAACTCAGTACTCAACTCAGTACCCAACCTAGTACTCAACTCAGTACCCAACCTAGTACTCAACTCAGTACCCAACCTAGTACTCAACTCAGTACTCAACTCAGTACCCAACCTAGTACTGAACCCAGTACTCAACTCAGTACTCAACTCAGTACCCAACCTAGTACTCAACTCAGTACTCAACCCAGCACTCAGCCTAGTACTCAGCCTAGTACTCAACCTAGTACTCAACCTAGTACTCAACCTAGTACTCAACCTAGTACTCAACCTAGCACCCAGCCTAGTACTCAACCTAGTACCCAACCTAGTACTCAACCTAGTACCCAACCTAGTACTCAACCTAGTACTCAACCTAGTACCCAACCTAGTACTCAACCTAGTACTCAGCCTAGTACTCAACCTAGTACTCAACCTAGTACTCAACCTAGTACTCAGCCTAGTACTCAACCTAGCACCCAACCTAGTACTCAGCCTAGTACTCAACCTAGCACCCAGCCTAGTACTCAACCTAGTACTCAGCCTAGTACTCAACCTAGTACTCAACCTAGTACTCAACCCAGTACTCAACCTAGTTCTCAACCCAGTACTCAACCTAGTACTCAACCCAGTACTCGACTAACTCAACCTAGGACTTCTCCCAGTCCTCCGCTCCCTGCCGTTGAAGACCTCTCTTCACGGAAAGATCTCGTCCAAGCAACAGTCAGGTCCCTTCACGGTGCGGCTGATGCCCAGACCACTGATCAGCCTTATGAAGCAGCCGACTTCCTCAACGCTGAGAAGGTCCTCCTTAAACGAGCCCAGCTGGACTTATTCCCAGAGGAGATCAAGGCCCTCAAGTCTGACCGACCTCTTCCCCCAGACAGTCGTTTGGGCTCTCTATCTCCGGAGTATGACAAGGCTACATGTCTCCTCAGAGTAGGCGGTAGGCCGCACAGGGCCGAGAACCTGGAGATGGATGACATTCACCCAATCGTCTCGGATCCACATCACCCCCTGACAAAGCTGATCATCCAAGATTATGATCAAACTCTTCTCCACCCCGGGCCTGAGAGGGTATTCGCTGATCTTCAATCCCGATTCTGGGTTCTACGTGGAAGAGAAGCAATCCGCAAGCATCAGCACACCTGCCGAGAACGTCATCTGCGGCGAGCAAAGCCCGACATGCCTAAAATGGCCGCCCTTCCGCCCTGTCGCCTGCGTCTCTACAAGCCCCCATTCTATTCCACCAGAGTAGACCGTTTTGGGCCATTTCACACCAAGATAGGGCGCCGGAGAGGCAGAAGTGGAGGAAGGACGGCAAGAAACAGTCACTCGACCAGGTGGCCCTCATCGTTGACCCACAGCTTCCTCGGGCACTCTGGCCCGTTGGGAAGGTCACTCAGACGTACCCTGGAACTGACGAGCGTACCCGCACCTGTCCAGGTGAAGGACAGAACATACCTGCGCCCTGTGTCCCGGCCGGTGCAGCTTCCGAGTCTCCCGGATACAGAGGACCCCTGAGACTTTCCTGTTTAGTTCAAAAGGTCTAAGTAGACTTTTGGGTGCGGCTGTGTAGGAAAGCCCTGCTAATAAGACTACTTTGTTCCGTAATAGCTCTTTAATATGTTGTTGTTGACAGGAAAGGGTAATTGATTTATGCCAGTGTAATCGTTCAGCGTGATGTGCTAGTGTTGCACTCTAGTCTTCTGATAACGTTACTGGCCCTTTAAGAGTTTCTCCGTCGAACGTGTGCACAAGCTGTTCTCTGTGCTGCTGCCTGATGGTGCGGCTGCTGCAGCAGTAAGATCTGTCCCTTTGAGGAACGTGTGCGTAAATGACACGTGAGTACGGTACCTATGTTTAGTCCTGCCTAATTCATTCCTTCAGCTTACTCTACCTTTACAGTATGTTCACATTGATCTATTCCTGTCGACGCTGTTTCTCTCTGTTCTCGAGAGGCTGCGCCGTTAGCTTAGCCGCATGTGAGCTAGCCTAGGCTATATAACTCACTCACTACCTCTAGTGAATAGAATGTATCTTTACACCCGGTTTACAGTCCGCCTACCTATATATTGTTTACATGCACTGCATGAGTAATCCCCCTGCATAGGCTATGTAGGTTATATATAATAACTCCGGTTAAGTGAATGTCTTGGTTACTAGTTGCACTGTATTGCTAATGAATATTATTGCAGCTATAGACCACATGTTTATGACATTATGTTTATGTGCGCCACTATTGTGTTTACTAATGTATACTGTATTGTATTCCCTTGTAGACAACCACACACACCTTTCTGTTCCCAAATACAACCAATAACTGCAGCACGCCTCTGTGTGATTCTTTAATCGGAGTTACAACGCCATAGTGTCCGCCAGCTCTAACAAACGCAACCCGTGGAGGCCCTAGCCCTCCGTTTCAGTCTGAATATCATATATAGCCTGCTGATGATCTCTCTCTCTCTGAGAACGGAATGCAGTGCCCGCGACGCGGGTCTTGATTGATTGATTGAAAATTGTATTAACAGATTGCAGAATGGGTACAATACAGTACAGCTCAATACACACAATTGTTAAGGGTATGCAGACCAGAGAAAGACTTTCGTCTTGTTTACATCAGGGTCCCCCATTTTCAATTCATCATAACATGACATACACAACATACAGATAGACAGTACTGCTACATCTATACATTTATGACATACCAGATTTGCAAATACAGTATTGTTTGTGATACAAAAAGAGTCCAGAAAAGAGAGTATATACATTTGACGTAGAAACTGTACATTGGAGGAGGTTGGGTAGGTGGGGGGGGGGGACTGTACATTGGAGTTGTTTGGGGGGGGGGGGGGGTCGGGTAGGAGGGGTGGGTGGGTGGGGGACACTGTACAACTGTACAAGCAAAACTGTACATTGGAATATTGACAAAACCATACTTGGTCATTTACTGTACATTGGAGGGGGTTGGGTTACAACACAGGAGCAGAGTATAAACAACAGTACAGGAATGAGAAACAGTCTAAATGGGTTTTAACATTTTAGTTTATTTCATGCGGATATGATCTGTAATACCTGATCGGTACAATATCTACTAACCTGATCAATACAAGCCCCCCCCCCCCTCTCGTCAGCGCAGACGTACTTGCTTTTGATTTTGACGTTCATTTTGACTTTCAACGTCAGACGTACTTCGAGATACTTCCGTACTTTCCGCCAATCAGCGCACATTGTCCTGTCCCGGGAGAAATGTCGTGGGACCGGGCGGAAGTTGCTCAATCTGGAACAATCTCCGCGGCTGCAGACCCGCCGGTGCTGATAGCGGATATCCTCGAGCTCCCCCTAGTGACTAGGGGCCTCCACTACACACTAGTAAAGAAAATAAAAGAAATACGAAAAAAAAATATAATCAGATCCAGCGTTTACTTTCACAGCATCTATAGTGACTACTAGTATCATCTCATCTCTATCTATTTTTATTTAATATTTTGTATTGCAAATAAAAATTGTTTGATAATGAGGGGGTGAGAGACGTTGAGTCGACGTGACACTGACGTCCAAGTCCAGGGGTCACTGTCAGGTCAGGTCAGGTGACCATTGACCGCGGGAATTGCACTTGCAAGTTGATCAAGTAGGCTAAGACTCAAGTAGTACTGTATCATATGAGACTAAAAAAACATGGATAAAAAAGTTAAACGGTGGGAAAGCGGAGCTGCTAAGTTAAAATCTAAACAGGAAAGGGACAGAAAGAGCGCGTTACTTCGGCAAAGCATACCGACTATCTCAACTTTTTTCACCCCGTCAGGTAAGGCTAGCCTGGCTAGCACTAGTAGCAGCAACGTTAAAGAGGCTGAGCCAGACGCCGCGGGCAGAGAGGACGAGAATGTTTTTTTTTTTTTTTTAATTAATAGTTTGAAACACAAAACAGCTCAACATAAATACAGTACCATACAGACAAAACTAAACTCACAAACAATAAACAATACAATACAGTACAATACAGACAAAACAAAACTCACAAACGGTACAATACAGACAAAACATACTAACAAAATGGGGGGGGGTGGGGGGGGGTGCAGATCAAACACTCCTGCTTTCAGTCATAAGTATTCTCCAAATATGTCCTTATATAGATCCAGGGACCGTCCTCTCCATGGTCATGTTCAGTGAGCGTTGAGGCTGCTCGTTCCATTGTCAATAGGTCCATGAAATCCCTCATCCAGGTGTCCATACAGAAACAATTTGGCTTTTGGATCTTCCAGTTCATCATGATAGTACGCTTAACTGACATATGTGCTAGTGTAATGATGCGTTGCGTAAGTGCTGATTGTATACCAACTACCCCTATGCCCAAGAGGCAGACTTTTGGACATAAGGGTATCTTAACACTGAGAATAGAGGATAGTCTTAAAATGACCTTGTGCCAAAAACTCTTCACTGTGGGGCAATGCCACAACATGTGGATGAGTGTTCCTACCTCCCCACATCCATGCCAGCACAAATCTGAGATGGCTTGATCCATTTTTTTAATTTTACATGGTGTAATATAAGCTCGATGAACTACCTTTAATTGTATCATTTTATATCTTACACATTTTGATGATGTTGTTGTATTTTTTAAAACCGTCTCCCATTGTGGAGCAGTCAAGGAGACCTTCAAATCCCTCTCCCACTGCTGTTTAATGGAGGCCAGGCCATCTGATGAGCTAAGTGAGAGTAACCTATAGATCTTAGATACTGACCTCCTTTCTGAAGCGATCCTTCTTAGTTTGTCATCCAAATCCTTATGTATCCCCATATCTCTATTTTTCATGGATACTGATCTTACTACAGATCTCAACTGAAAGTACAACATGAATTCACAATCTCTTAAATTATACAGATCTTTCAATTCATTAAAAGGTATCGTCTCTCCATCCTTCACAATCTGTCCTAGTTGATGTATTCCTTTACCCTGCCATGAAGTATTTACTAGTGTGCTGCCCCCAGCCATTAACAGGGGGTTAGACCATATGGGGCATGAAGGTAAAGAGATCCCTTTGAAGGCTAGCCGTTTCTGTAGGGTTTTGATTATCTCACATGAAAATCTTATTATCGGGTTATCCATTTTAAAGTTAGGTTTGGGGTGAAACCATAATGATACCAAGGATACCGTCTTACTAAGTTCTGATAAAATATTCTCCTCAATCCATTTCCAACTGCCTATTTCGGTCTTGCATATGTAACCCCATGACAAGGGGAATCTGGCATTATAAGAGAGATAGTATGAGTAAACATCCGGAATACTAAGTCCACCGCTATTTCTTGGTCTCATCAATTTCTTGTAGCTGATTCTAGGTGTCTTCTCCCTCCATAAGAAACCTGTAAATAGCTTATTTATCTCTTTAAACCAATACGAGGGGAATTTGAGTGGAACAGCTGATATTAGAAATGATATTCTAGGTAAAATATTCATTTTTATTATCTCTGCTCTACCCCATAATGAAATGGGTAACACTGTCCATCTCTTAATATCCTCCCTAATTGTCTTCAAGAGGTGTGGACCATTAGAATCAAAAATCGTGTCTATAGGTGTCCGGATGTTTATTCCGAGGTATCTCATACCTTGTGATCTCCACTGTAAGGGGGCAGAACCAATATGTGAAGGATGGGTCAGGTTATTCAGAGGAATAGCTTCACTCTTATTAAAGTTCACCTTATATCCTGAAAACTCCCCAAATGCTTTAATCAGCTTCATCACCTGTGGGATTGATTGACAGGGTTGTGTTAGTGTTAATAGTACATCATCTGCATACAGATTAGCTTTAAAGTCATGCCCCCCAATATTGATGCCCGTGATTTTCTCCTCTGCTCGTATGGCACATGCCAGCGGTTCGAGGGCGAGGATGAAGAGTGATGGAGAAACCGGACAACCCTGTCGGGTGGACCTGAATAGCTGAAACGGTTGAGATATAATGCCATTTGTTTTAATTGAAGCTAGTGGTTTGTTGTAGAGCGCCATCACCCAATGTATGACCGTGGGTCCAAAACCGAATCTGGTAAGAACATAAAACAGATAGTGCCATTCTATTCTGTCGAAAGCTTTCTCAGCATCCAAGGATAAAGCTACCGCTGGTTGTTGTAGGTTGCCCGCTTTTGACATGACATGAAATAGTCTCCTCATATTATTAGAAACGTGGCGGCCTTTAATAAACCCTACTTGATCAAGGTGGATCAGTGAAGGCATGACTGTCTCTATGCGCATGGCCAGGATCTTAGCAAATAGCTTATAATCGCTGTTCAATAAACTTAAGGGACGATAATTACCCATTTGTGAGTGATCTTTATCAGGTTTAGGTAACAAAGAGATAGTAGCCTGGCACATACTCTGAGGCATGGATTGATGAACTATTATGTCATTGAATACTAGTGTAAGCAGTGGGGTTAGCCTGTGTTGAAACTGTTTGTAAAACTCTAAGGTGTATCCATCATTCCCTGGTGCTTTCCCTGTTGAAAGGAGGTTCATGGCAGATATGATTTCTGATTCTCTGATAGGACCCTCTAAATGCTCCCTTTCTACCTCTTGTAATGTGGGTAAGGATATGTCCTTAAAAAATATATCCATGTCTTCCTGTTTTTTAGATCCTTCTGACTGATAGAGTTTACTATAAAAATCACTGAAAGCTTTATTAATTTCTGTTTGTTCATAAATAACTGCACCTGTACTATCACATATAAATGGTATTGATTGGCGATTTTCTAATTGTTTTAATCTTAGTGCTAGCATCTTACCGGCTTTATCTCCTGATTCAAAATATTTCCTACTGAGTCTGAAAAGAGCAAACGCTGTCTCCTCATGTATAATTGATTGCAACTCTGTCTTAAGAATCAACATAGTATTTTTCAGTTGTATATTTCCAGGGTTAAGCATGTGTTGTGTTTCTACAGCCTTAAGTTCTAATATTAAGTTGTTTTTCTTCATTATCATTTTCTTCTTTCTGGCTGTAGAATAGCTAATAATCCACCCTCTGCAAGTTGCTTTGAATGCTTCCCACACCATTTGTATTGAAGGGACAGATTTTAGATTAATATTTATAAATTCAGTTATTCTCTCATTTATCAAAGATACAAACTCTTGATCTTTTAGCAAAGAGTTGTTAAATCTCCATTGTTTACTTTTGTGATTGTTTACAGAGAGAGCTAAGCGCACTGACATGGGGGCATGATCTGAGATTATAATATTATGGATGTTGCACTCTATCACATTCTCAACTGTACATTGTGAAAAAAGAAAGTAATCAATCCTTGAGTACGAATTATGAGCGTGTGAATAGAAAGTATATTCTCGGGCAAGAGAGTTTACTACCCGCCATATGTCTGTCAAAGCCAGAGATACCTGCAACTCATTGAGCGCTGCTGACAATGCACCATCTGATATGAGTGGGTGGCCCGATCTATCCACTGCCGGGTCACTAACTAGGTTGAGATCACCTCCTAAATAAATATGGTCTGCCGCAAAATGAGATAATGCCACACTCAATTTGGATAGAAATTCGGCCTGACCAATATTGGGTGCATAGACATTTACTAACGTGCATTTAGTATTTTGTAAAAAACCTGATAGAATGATAAACCTGCCATCCTTGTCAATAATTTTTTGAGATAGTCTAAACGTCAGTCGTTTTGCTATTAAAATACTGACGCCCCTAGATGCCCCGGTACCTGGTGCTGAGTAGGCCTGGCCTACCCATCTCTGTCTCAACTTAATAGAGTCCTCATCCTTCAAATGTGTCTCCTGCAACATCGCAACATCACAGTCCAGGGATTTCAAATGACTAATGACTTTATATCTCTTTGTTTTATTTGAAACCCCGTTTACATTCCAACTAATCATGTTAATTGTGGCCATCAAAAATTATATTGCGCTTTAGCTTGTTGAAAAGGTTGGATAAAAAGGAAAATACTGAATATATGTTGAAGTTATCAATGGTCTGCACCAACAAGGGGAAATACACACAAAACACATAACAAACCATACAAGAAGTGCCAATAAAAGGGCACACACATAATATAAGGGAGATAGAACCTGTGTCCATCCCCTGTCCGTGAACAAACTGATAAACACAGTTATCCGCACGCAGTGATCAGACCATGTCCTTAATTAAATGCATGATCCGTGCATCCGAAATTATTACTATAGGGGCAGTGCAATACATAACCTCAGAAAACAAAATAATATATATATACCTACATATACACATATATATATATATATATATATATACATACATACACACAAACCAAAAAAAATGTATTATAATAATAAACAGTATAATGAAAGAGGCTGCCCTTAATGTTCATTGCATACCTTGCACGGGATCTTGCTCAAGTCATCACCCACACTAAATAACTCAGTTGTCATGTCTGCTGTCAACTGTCAACTGTCAGTGAGTGGTGGGCGTGTCATACCTCTATGCTCTGTCCATTATTAACCAAAAATATTAGGAAGCTTGATCTTCAATCCTTTCGCTGCATCCGTGGGGTTATTATAGATGGATGTTTCGCCGTCGATGGTGACTATCAGCCTCGCAGGGTACAGTATACCATTACGGACATCCGCGTCCCACAATTTCTTCTTGATGTCGGTATAACCGGCGCGCTGCTTTTTAATTTCCACGGGTAGATCCTGGAATGCGTGAAGCGGCCTTCCTCCCCATGTCAGCTTCTTTTTCTTCCCCGCGGCTCTCAAGATGTCCTGTCTGTCGTTCCATCTCAGCAGCCGTATAATGTACGGGCGAGGAGGTGCCGATGGGTCTGGTCTGGGTCGGAGAGTCCGATGGTGCCTTTCTACCTCTGGTACCTGGTCAGTGTCCTTTAAATCCAGGATGTATCTCAGAATGCCATTAATCATATTATTCTGGTCACCGGCTTCCTCTCCCTCTTTCAGGCCGACCAATACGATGTTATTTCTCTTGCTCTGCGCTTCCATGTAGGTAGAGGACGAGAATGTTAACGTTATTGATGCTAGCGACAGAGAAGAGGCAGCGGCAGCCTCTAGTTCAGCCGGCCCACCAGTGGCTGCCACCTGTTCGTCTACGCCCGCCGCATCTCCACAGCCCAGCCCCAACACCAACACGAATGAGGCAGACTGTATGTCATTTATGTCCCTATGCCATAAATGTCATGATGATGTCATTATGTTGTGTGTCAGTCATACATACATTTAAATCTGCCCTAAAAACATGGCTCAGCAGCAACTCAAATTGGTCTTAATATGGTTTTTATCTCTTTTATCATAACTTGCTTTTATTTCTCTTTATCATGAGTTGCTTTTAAGGGTTTGCGGATTTTCTTTTAACATTAGTTGACTGTATGAGTTGTCAGGTTAGGTGTTATTGTACACATTTTTAGGATGTGTCCTGTCTAGTGTACATGTCCATTTGTGTTTGTGTGCCCTTTATGTTCCATGTATGGACCACAATGGAAACAAGCCTTGGCTTTATTGTGTTTTATCCATTTTTGACCAGCGTGTTGACACTGTTATTGTTTGTCTTTCAAATGTTTGTCCTACGATTGTGTCAAAATAAAGTATTCAATCAATTCAATCAATCAACTATGAATTGAAAATGGGGGACCCTGATGTAAACAAGACAATTGCACTGTTGCAGAACTGTTCTTTCTTTGTTTCTTTGTTGTTGAAATATTAAAGTGATCAAAAATGACAATTTTCTGGTTGCGTTTTCCTGCATTTAACCTTTTCAAACAAAGCCATCATGAAAATGACAGAATAACTGAACAATAAAGTATAATATATTGTGTGGTACCCTGTCAATAACTTTGGCAGACAGGGAATATAATACATTTTCCTCAACTATACTTTCTCTCTCTCTCGATGGATAGCTGTTTGTTGACGTGTTAAAAACGCATCAGTAGCAGGATTACTGTCATTTTGATTACTGTAGTTTTCCTGGTATGTAGCCTTGGTTAGTGGCTGCCCCACCAATGTTTTACATATAACAATGCCACTGTGCGTGTGTGCACTTGTATGTGTGTGTGGGGGCCTCCACAAGAGTCTGCCCAGAGGCCTCTGAATTCTTAATCTGGCCTTGCGACTGACCAAGCCGGAGGTATCGCTGACAACTGGATTCGATCCCAGAGTCTCTGTGGTGGTAAGCGAGTGCTTAGTCCACTGCGCTACCCAGCCGCACCATATTCAGATTCTATCCTAAATCAACCCCATGTGCAAATATATATAGCTAACTAAGTGTACTCTGTACAATGTGAAATACAAATACTCCATACTAAATCTTAGCAGATTATCAATAAATAATAAATATGTGTATACAAGGGGTGGCCGGGTAGCGCAGCGGACTAAGCGTCTGTATACCACCGCAGAGACAGTGGGATCGAATCCAGCTGCGGTACCTCCGGCTTGGTCGGCCGTCCATACTGACACAATTGGCAGAGTCAGCGGGTGGGAAAGCCGGTGGGGTGGGTCCTGGTCGTTGTAAACAGCGACTCCTACAGTTCGGTCGGGGTGCCTGCACAGCGAGGGAAGGATCTGGGGGAGGTAGTGTGACCCTTTCACACGTTACACTCCCCCAGTGAGAGTCCGCACTGCCAGGTGAAAAAAAGCGGTGGACTGGCTACACATGTGTCGGAGGAAGCATGCGTGATAGTCTTCGCCCTCCCAGACCGACGGTAGGGGGTAGAGTGCACAACGACTAGGAAGGGGATTGGGAATTGGCATAACGACTAACATTGGGATGGGAGAAAAACGGAAAAAGGAGGGGGGAAAAGATAATACAAAAAATATATATGTGTCAATTAATGAGTGAAGTGTCAGTCCTTTGTATTAATAATTGACCGTGGTACTTCTATGGTAAAAGGAGGTTATGTATCTCCATGGTACCACTTTTGTACTTGTAAACAACACCATAGTATAATCTAATTTAAACCATGATACCAATGGTAAGATCATGGTATTTCCATAATCTTTTGGTCACTACATGATCATAGATGCCATGATACTTCTTTGTAGGGGCTAATAAAAAAAGGAGATGTGAAACTTGACGCTGCAGAGCCTCCCTGCCCTTTTGGTGCAGGTGTCCAGAGTTCCCTTCTCAGTTTAAGAAAAATTAAAATAAAAAAAACATTTGCACTCGACATTGCTAGTAACTATAGTATTTCCTGGCTGGATAGGTGCACTAAAAACACATTTTCAATATGGAATTTAACCAAATTGTCTTGCAAGAGAGACACTTGTGCGAGAATTTATTTTATAAGAGGTGCTCGTAGGAATCACACTCTAATGCCCTGAGCAAAGACTATGCCTTCTCTAGGCTATACCTCTATGGAGTATGGAAATCCTAGTATTTCTTAACCTCTAAGCCATAAGGGTTTCTTTTTTGGGGGGGTTCAAGGTCAGGAGTAGCTGCCATATACAAGTGCCAAACACCATCGGAAAGCTGGGACCCCAAGCTGTTCAACACTGTTTGTCAATATTTTCTATTGATTAATATGCAATAAACATTATGTTTTGAATCTCACCTATTAAAATTATGAACATTCTTAGTGTATAGGGACTTGGGATATTATGTGATGGCCTAATGATTCCCATGGTGAATTATGTCTCATAAGTTGCTGCAGCAATTTCTGGGTTAGGTACATAGGTAAATAAATTTAATAAAGGGAAAATCCCTCCAAAATACACATTAAGACACCAAGACCTTGAAGAATACTAATATCAGTAACGTTTGATATCTGGAGCTGTCTTCAAGAATTGTCTTCTTTTTGGCAATTGCATACCGAGCACTTTTTTCAGGAAATAGCTCATAAAGTCCCACTTCAATGTAGCCATATGTTACGCACCCCAGTAAGGGGACGCAACACAAGGCCACAGACATGGTAGGTGAGGGTGTAGTGAAAATGATCTGTTTTTTGCATGTTGACCGGAAGAAACTCACTGACGATTAATGTTGTTATTAGATCCATAGCTATAATATTTTATATAGGTTTAGCACTGCAAACACCGGAACTTATCCCCATTGAACAGAGCGCTGGCACACAACGGCCATAGCGACCCCTGGCGCTGAACGTGTTAACCAGCTCTGGTACCAAAAGCACCCTAAACAGAGCTTTAACCAGCTCTGGTACCAAAAGCACCATAAACAGAGCTTTAACCAGCTCTATTACCACACAACAGAGAGAGCTCTACCATCAAAAAGCACAGAGATATAGTTACCACCAAAGACACAGACAGAGCTCTGGGGGAAACTGCACACATACTGGGATATATGAAGGGAGAGTGGAGGTTGATTGCAGATTAGCAACAGCTGCTGCTGGACTGGAGTGAGATGCTGTTGCTGGGGCTGGAAGCAGGAGAACACCTGAGAAACAGATAGGCCATGTCCACACGAATCCAGATATTTAGCTAAATGCAAATTTTCTTCCACGTTTGGGCCTTTCATCCACACGTAAACGGTGTTTTCAGAAACATAAACAGAGATTTTTGAAAACGCATTTTAAAGTGAAGATGTTGCGGATAGTTGAGGATGTTGGCATCACGCGTGACTCGTGAGTGGTCCCAGGATAACCTAATAATAACTTAACATTATTAGTTGAATAGTTACTGTACAGGAATTACAGGAATCATTTGAATATGTGAGTTACGTGAATATAGCTTGCCCGTGGACACAGACATTCATATGCATTAAAGGGGACATGCATTATAAATGGCTTTTTCTGTGTTTAGCATGGTTTTATAGTAATACGGGTTAGTATCAATGGGTCTGTGTCTCTAATTACCATATTGACTCATCAGTCTAGTCTCGAGTTCACGAGATCCTCCCTCACTCAACTAAGCTGTTCTGATTTGACCGTTTTGCTGACGTTAATATAGCACTGATTTCAGTGGCGGCTCTGCCACTAGGGGCGCACGGGCGCCGCCCCACCTGCTGTTAAATCAGAGAAGAAGAAAATAAAACTTTTTAGTTTTTTGTTTTATAGCCCTATAAATAATATAAACATGTTTAAAATTAATAATATTTACTCATTTTAAGTATGTTTGTATTTCCAATGCACAATATAACGTTATTATCTAAAATAAAAAAAACACTTGTTTTCCTGAGCAGGAAGTGACGTTTTTTTTATTTTTTCGTATTTCTCGGCCCGGGCTAGACGCGATAGCGCTCTGAGTGCGCGTTACAGTTTGATCGCTGTATCCGTCACAGCCAATCAGTGCATAACGCGTTGTGCGTTGAAATATGACTATTATGTTGGAATCCGGGCGCGATTTGAAGCGGTCTAGCCAGTAGCGTCAAGAATTTCTGTAGCCGCATTTCGCGGAGACGCTCTCTGATTGGCCGACGCCAGTATTTTTTTCCGTAGCAGAATTTCACAGAGACGATCTCTGATTGGCCGAATCCAATTTCTAATGTTCCAATTCTAGCTTATTCCTAGGTTGGTGATGCAGGCAGCTGTTTGTCTTAGAGCGTGCCGTGACTGCAAGTTCTTTAGACTGATAAGCTTAGGCACTCTTTCAAAGTTGGTTAAGGTTAGAGTTTGTCTTAGAGCATGGCGATAGAACGCCAGGTAGTTTTCAGTCTGTTCGAGCGGAAATGGACAAAGGAATGAAGTACTTGTGTGTTGTGTGGTGCTGCTAACTGCTAACAAGCTAACACTTGGCTAACAAGCTATATGGCGGATGCAGTCTGGACACAGTGGACAGTGGTCTGGAATACATCAACAGTGGATTATACACTACGTTATCAAGGCAAGCCCTCCTGCCCTGGATGTGTCAACTAAACAGTGAGTCTCTCTCTCTCTCTCTCTCGCTTTTGGATTGAAAATACGTGGATTATGGCTTGTTCAATATCGTCTATGTTTGAATGAATGAATGAATGAGAACTTTATTAACAGATTGCAGAATGGGTACAATACAGTACGGCTCAATACACACAATTGTTAAGGGGATGCAGACCAGAGAAAGACGTTTGTCTTGTTTACATCAGGGTCCCAGATCTTCGATTCATATCGATAGTTTAATAGCTAGCCTTGGCTCGTTTAACAATATGCAAAATATGTGTACAGCCCTGTACTCATACTGAAGTTATTCTTGGTATATAATAGGTCTGATTGTGTAACGAATCGATTCCACGTCGCGCTGTGTGTGAGAGAGAGAAGGAGAGAGGGAGAGATCTGCGTGTGTTTGGAGACGGAGCGAGTTTTGTTTCTAACTTTTCTATTTATATATTGTGTTTCAAGTTGTGAATTAGACTATACTTTATTTGACTGGTTGTGTGTTGTTGTAGTAACAGCTGAGCGACTCGTTCATAAGAGCCGATTCATTGCCGTGAGCGTGAGTCGAATCGCTCGCGTCTTGCCATGAGTCGGTTGCGTGGTACTGTACATGTTTGCAAAATGTTTGGTATAGCGCCCCTAGTGGCGAAGCATCCACGGGCCGCCACTGACTGATTTGCATAACTATGGTCTATGGTTGACAGCGACAGCAAACAGAGCGAGGCAGATAGTGTAACCCGACACTTCCTCAAACAGAGCGAGGCAGACAACGAGCGAGTGAGAGAGAGAGATAGAGAGGAAGAGAAAGAGGGAGAGAGAGAGCGAAAGAGGGAGAGAGAGAGAGAGAGAGAGAGAGAGAGAGAGAGAGAGAGAGAGAGAGAGAGAGAGAGAGAGAGAGAGAGAGAGAGAGAGAGGAAGGAGCTTCTGTCAGGGAAACAAACCGTGCGCGAGGAAGCAGCAGTAGCACATACTCATTTACACACAACCTGGGCTGGACCTCGCGCGGGGAAGCAGCAGTAGCACATACTCATTTACACACAACCTGGACCTCGCGGGGAGGCAGCAGTAGCACATACTCATTTACACACAACCTGGACCTTGCGGGGAAGCAGCAGTAGCACATACTCATTTACACAGTGCTTATGGGCGGAGCCAGGCCAACACAGCCTGAAATCCAAAGTGAGAAAAATGTGGCTTTTGAGTACTTGATTAGGAATATAAAACAATGCATTTTTTTTTATAAAAGCTTACAGATGTGTTGAATAGACTCACAGGAATTGTGTAAAGTTGCCCAAATAGTTCTAGGAATAGCAATGCATGTCCCCTTTAAGCTCCATCTTTTAATACACACTTATATCATACAGTAATGTTAAATAAGATATTGAAACATGAAGGATGAAGTTACAAATGAAAAGGGGCAAAAGCACTTACTCTTTGACCATTCTACAGTGCACAATGGGTTTTAAACTGACGTCAAATCGGAGCAAAAAAAGCTGAATCCGCTTCAAGAAGACTCACTACATTATGTACTGTATAATAATTACAACAATTGCATTGTTACTGTTCACATGTGTGGTGCCGTCACAGTCATAAAAGGATACAGTTTGAATGACCTATATAGAAACACATATTTTCTCAATCGTCCTGTCCGCTCGGTACCGCTATGGTATTTGAGATATCGCTTATCGCCACCTACTGGCCCGGCATGCTTGTTGGAGCAATTTATATGCGTTTATGTGTTTGTCTGGATGGATTTTTTTTTTACACCATACAAGACATATACCCTCTGAATGAACCAGGTCTCAGGTATCATGGTGCTGTGATTAACCTAGAGGACACAATAGGTCATTTTATATAGTGAGGTTATGTTTAAAAAATTGCTTCATTACAAAATGGCTATAGGGACTCATCATCACATCATCACACATGAAGACAGTGTAGTATATTCCTACAGAATCCCACAATAATCTAAGGTTATTGTAGTACAGTACAATGGGATTGCTTATCTGGAAGGAGGAGAAAGGGGTCATATGTGATAGAATTGTTGGTCTCCTCATCTGACTTAAAGCAGATGAAGAATAAACGTGTAGCCAGACAAACCAGAACTATAGTTCAACTCAACATTTATTTGAGCCAGAGGCCAAGGGTGAATAAGAAGTTGCCTTTTACATCCAAAAGATTATCAGACAACATTAACATGGCTGCTGTGTACAGGAATCAACAAGGTTTTGCATCTCAAACCCCAATATGCACACAAAACAGTCACTCGTTAACATAATTTGAACATACATTGACAATACTGTAAGCCCTTTTTGTATATAAGTAAGCCTGGTTTCTAAGCTAAGTTTACATTCTATTCTAACCAAACATGGTGTGGTTCCATTCGGCTTACTTACATTAAAACAGCTCAGCAGTAGTGGAGCACGCAGACCTGGGTGGGGTCTGGGCTCCAGAATAACACTATGTGGGGCCTTATATCCTATAATCACTAGCCAATAATAGCACATTTTGGTCCAATCCAGCTTCTCCTTGTGGGGGGTTGGTTCTTGTCCCACGGGTGGGGGTGGTGTGATGTCATCTTCCCTCAGTGATAAGAAGGGGGGTATTTATGCCCCCCCCCCTCCTTGGTGTGGCCTCTCTTCCCTCCGTGATCAGAAGGGGGGTCTTTATGCCCCCCCCCCCCCTGGTGTGGTCTTTCAACTCAACTGATTGCCGAGTACTGTTCCAATAAACCTTTTACCAACTGTATCTCCCGTATATATGAATTTTTACTCTTTTGATACTAAACAGTTGATTAATAGATAACTTTGTTTGTGACTTAGTGTCCATGACTAATCATTTCTTCAACAAGTCTAAACTGGTCTGCCCTGTGGTCAAACCCAGCTGTCTCTGATCAGCATTTACATACAGTCAGTTCGAAAAGGTGTTTGTTCTCTAATTTAGTCATTCCTTGAGTGGGGGTTGAGAATAACTATTGCTGTTGTTATCTGCTGCAGCTGTCTCAACTGACAGTTGAGACTGTTTTAGCCACTGAGTCTCTCTCTGCTATTGAAAGGTACATCTGGCTTTACATTATGGGTCTCTAATTTATTCCCACATATTAATTATGAAATTCAACGTCAATATTTACCACATTTCCCCACTTTGACAATTCTCATTGTCACCTACGGTATATTGACTTGATTTTCTATACATACTAACCATACATTTTAATAATAAAAATCATCTTTTCAAAATTAAAAATCATTTCTTCAAATTTCTCCATTTTTTCTTTTTCCATTTTTCTTTGGTACATATCATCAATTAGCTTTTGCTCCTCAAGGCTCATAGCCAAAGGCCTACTTTTTTAAACAACAACTTTTGGGTTTGTTGAAAACAATAAAACAATTTAATCTAATCATTATACCTTTAAATAAAACACAATTTTAAAAACCCATTTTTCTTAAGTTACAGCACTTTTGATTCCACATTCTTTCATAAGATCTGGGGGAGACACAAAAATTAGTATTAATTTTTACATACATTTGCTTTTTTCTCCTGTTAATTCCTTTTCTAAGACAGCACAATCACATCTGCATAATCCTTCAGTTGGTCTTCTCACCTATCCACCCCCCTTTATGACCATATCATGGTCATAAAACCTTACCACCTCGTCGTCGCATCAGTCGGGCAGGGAAGGCGGAGAATCACCAAGGAGAAAAAAATATTCACCACCTCACTTTGGCCATAATCTACGCCTAATATTCTACCTATGTGAATGCGCCTAGTACCCCTGCGTTGTGTCATAATCTATATCAGTTGCTACCGTTCAGTTACCTCCCGTTCATCATACCAATCAAACACCACATTCCACAGAGGCCCTCGCTCATCTTTCTTGCACAGTCCCCGACCGTTTTCGCCTCCCCCTTCACCCCACGCTGGCCAGCCTCAGCTGTAGCCACTGTTTGTAGGCCTGTGATCTCGTCACATCCCCTGACCTATGACCTTCCTCCTTGGATTTACAGACGACTCACTCAGTCTGGACGTTTTTTCCCAAACCTGCGTCTGTTCTGGCCACTGCTCTCGGGGCTATGATGAAGGAGGGGCCAGCGCCCACAAGCGACCTCTTTTCACAACCTAATATCCCCCTACAGGAGACAACTGAACAGGTCCACTCTTTTGTGTTGCAATCTACTGAAATGTATTCCTACACATCCTCCATGATTCCTCTACCTGTGACGGTCCGTCTCCCCCTCGACTGAAATCTGCGAGGGAACAAACACAAAACAAATTCTCTTTACATAACATGTCAAATATTCTCAAGAGAAGCCAAATGTTATCCATATGCAAACGCGACAGGCCACTTAGCTTTTGTTGACATCCCGCCCTGAAGCCACTTCCTTCAGCCTCCAGCCTTCTCCACTCAGACCATAACAAACAGATGAGAAATAAGAAACAAAAGGCAAACAATAAAAAAAATAATCCCAACAGACCCCACATCCTTTCCGTTCCACATCGTCTACATGTGAAATTAAATTACCATTCATACCAAAAACAGCAAATCAATAAAAACAACAAGCTCCAAACCTAGACCACCTCAATGGTTATTAGAAAGAAAAGAAAAGAAATCTAACAACTTCCATCCAATATCTCATCACACCACTGTTCCATTCACACATGTCATTGTGACTTCGACACCTCTCAAGTCAGCACAGTCATCCCTACAGGCTCCATTCAAACCCATTCAGGCCACACACTCATAGATCTAAAAATTTAGAAAACAAATCTAAAATTGTACATCCACGCTTACATACAAAAATTAAACTTAAATGAAAGTAGTGTATCCGTACCAACACCACCACTGTTTCCAAAATAACACTATAAACCTTGACACTCAACCAAATAATATGACCTAAAGTAAACGCTTTTATCCAATTTCTCATAGTCTCACAACACATTCAATCCTGAACTTTAGAGTCCTCAGAAAAGAAAGAAAAGCAAAAACCAATCAAACATCACAATTCAACATCATCCACACATTCTGAGCACACCACAGTGGCTGTTACCTTAAACAAAACAAACTCTTTCATTCAAATGATATGAACTGAAATAAAAAATGACACAGCCAACCCCTTTCTCTCAACCACACAAATTAACCAACACTCTCTCAATCATTCTCAGCCACTCTGATCATTTCAACCTAAACAAATACTTTCAAACTCTCTCTCATACAACTCGTTAATCAACCACAGACCGACAAACAATGGTTATTTGTTTCTCCCTCTTCTGCTTCTAAACCTGTCTACACTCTTTCAGGCTAACACAATCTCTTCTTAACCTCTGCACTCAAAGGGTCTAGCAGAACCCCTTTTTCAACCTGAAGTCACCCCAGCCTGCTAGAACCGTGATAACTCCAGGTTATTCCTTCAACCAAACAGGCCGCCCCAATCAATGTAAATAACCGCATCTGACTTGGCTCCTATCCAACCTACTCCTACCCTCTCTTCCTAAATTAGCTGCTTCCTGTCTCAACCTCCATGTCCCCTGTTGTAAAAATAACTGTCAACTGTTATCTCACTTTACAACTGTCTTCTGCAATCTTCACCTCTGACCTTTCTGTCACTTCCTGGCCCCCGGCCCCTTACAACCACTTCCTGTCCTCTGTTGTAAAAATAACTCTATCTGTTATCTCACTTTGACTGTTCTCTCCTATCTCCACCTGTGACCTCTCTCCTGTTGCATCTAATCTCGTCATCCTGTCATAAAAAACAGCCATTGTAAGCAACAGCTGTCCCGCTTGCCCCCGCCTGGGCATACAACGTTATCACTTCCTGCTGTGAAGATATTCTAGGTCTCTCCCGTGAGCGTAACAGTGATCATAAACAACAGGTTTTAGCTCTCCCTCGTGGCTTCCCGTGACCTGTCTCAAAAGGATTCCTACCCCCCTGGGCAATATAACCTTTCACAACTTTTGTCTCTTCTGCTACTGGCACCTGGTGCAAGCTCCTCACACGCCCCTTGTCACATATGCAGGCCCCCTGCGGCCCTGTTGGCCCTCGGGCCTACAAAGCCCTATTATTTCCTGTAATCAACAAAGGGTTAATCATTGCACACAAATCATCTATAATAATTGCAACAACACAATCTTACATCAAACAAGATACCTAAACAAGTCCCCCGTCACTAAGTTATCCTATTGTGACCCCAGGAC
This sequence comes from Notolepis coatsorum, assembly GCF_963971535.1. Taxonomy (NCBI): domain Eukaryota; kingdom Metazoa; phylum Chordata; class Actinopteri; order Aulopiformes; family Paralepididae; genus Notolepis; species Notolepis coatsorum. The sequence goes on along the minus strand of NC_140177.1, from coordinate 51,701,403 downwards.
TTGCAATCACCAACAGTGTATCAAAATCTGACATTTTAACATCAATGCATTCTATACAAGCATCTTAATTCAAGCTACATAATAAACTAAGCTACATAATAAACTCCAGTAAAACACAACATCATTATTCCAGGCTTACAATTGTACACGTTACACAGATTTAAAAAAACTGGCAATGTCCATCAAATCTAATCATTATACATGTAAGCATCATTCATTGTATGTATTTAGCTGTACTATTTTTAATCAATCAACTACTCATCCCCCCTTGGTTAAAAATATCCCTGTGTCAAATGTGCGTATGTACGTACCCATCAAAGACAATAATACAATCTACCCAGTTTAGCTGGTTTTGTGAATCCCAGTTTATAGGCAACGCATCCATCAACTACCCACTCCTTTGACAGGCACACTGCAATGTTTGCAGTCTATTCTCAACTTCCTCCCCTAAACCAACCACTAACAATGCTACATTTCTTTCCCTGTGTACACACACTTGTATTAAATCGCCATTGCATTAACAAAACTGTCTTCTAACACAGACAACAAGCCTCCCCAATAAATTATAATCTCCTACAAGTCGGAGGCCTGTGTCAACATATTAACAGTGTATTATACAAGCATCTCAAAACAATTACCATCCTACACAGACTCTTTCCATACAGATCTTAAAATCACATTTGTACATGCACAGCACACACATAAGCATTTCTATCAACTACCACTCATTAGAAATTAAACATCATTATCAGTTAAGTTCCAATCATGCTAAGTCTCATAACTGTAAACAGAATATTCTGGGAACGTTTAGCCCTGTATATAGGTGACATGTGATTATAGTGTAGATGTATTAATCAAATATGACGCAAGCGATATGCCTTTTCTAGTGTAGAGTGCTTCCCCAACTCAAACCCCACTTGGTCAAGACTCCCCTTGTGTAACATATTTATTGCCCATTTATTACAAGTACAATGTGTATCTGGTTTATGAATCCCAGCTTAGTTAAGGGCATGTATATTGAATCATCTACTCCTTGTTTATCTTCCCCTGTCTCAACACATGCTGCACCTAACACACCCTATTTTTTCCACACAAACTTGCAGTAGTACAACCAAAACCACTCCCAGAACACTGTTCACATCCCACAGAATGCACAATATACAAACACAACCATTTTACATAATGCAGAATATTCTCTTACCCGTTATTTCTGTCCCCTGAGCGAATTACTACGAATGCATTGATCCAATCCACGTTGTACCGCGCATGCGCAGTAGCCAACGGCGCACACAGAACGATCTATCGCGACAAAGCATAACTAATATCATAAACGCTTTGTTTCAACACAACACACTGCCACGACATCCACCGCGTTCTTTAACCCTTCCCAAACATCATTTTCAAAACTCGAATCGTAACATATGTCGCTCGCAAATTCACAAAACAACCGCACGCAAGCTAACTAGCCTAGCCAGCCCCAGCGCCACCCAAGTCCTAGGTCCCACAATTATGACGTCAGAAACGACCAACTTTTGCAAATAACTCCCAATCAACGTTATTATCACACAATCGCTTCACACATAAGCATCGCTCACCAACGCCACCATGCCGCTTCCAACCATAATATTGCACGAGCCCTTTTCACGGCGCTATCGCCCAAACTCTCATACCAGCTAACCCGCTAGCCAACCCAATGCGACGTTCAATGCCCTCTCGGGAGCCGTGCCTTTCGAGATCCGTTCATTCATTAAATCCGCTCAGTACCAATCCAACTATAAACAACTCACACATGCCTAAATAACAAACTACTTTAAAAGAAAAGAATTTTTAAAACATTCTCACCTACCACCGCCGCATACACAGTCCAACACGAATCATAAACCAATTCTCCTACCCTTCTCTTCGTCCGGCTCCACACACCGTGAACGTCACACACTCCCCATACAACACCATGACGTCATCAAGCAGCGACTTCTTCATATCGTACACAATCGTTACCGCATCAATTATAACCCTCAAAACGGCCACAATCTCCCCAACCTATGCCTCGATTCGCTTCTTAACAATAATTACCGCCACAGTGTTTCGTCAATTCTTCCCACATCGTTGTCGCAACGTCCCTAGTTTCACCGCGGCTCTTCCACAGAGCTAAGCTAGTTAGCCCCAATCTCCAATATGACTCGCTCCAGACCCATGGTTGTTGGTCATTAAAATATCATAATAATACAACAATAAGCTCTCACGTCTCATCAATCATACCTAACCATAGCCATTGTTCACACATACCTCGCGCTACTATTAAAACCGAGATTAAGTGCAACCGTTCGTTTTAATTTTACTGAATGTTCAAGTTCACAACCAGATGTTTTGAACCGAATTGTTCTTAAGTACTAAATCAGTCTTTCAACCGAATTGTTATCAAGCACCGTCGTTCGCCCCTTATTACAGCGCACGAGTCGCTTAATATGTCTGGCGTGTACGTATTAAAATCGGACCTTCTACGGCTTTCGGGTTATTTTAATCCGCATCTCAACTTGCCGACAACCCCCTCGCCATCCTGATCCACTTGAATATGTCCTAAAGCGGGCATAATTCTTCATTTAATTTGGCCGATATTTCAATGCAGCTACCACGTTCCGTCGACTTGACGTTCTCCACGCTTAGCCCAAAGAAACACTTTACAGCCTCGTCATTACCAGCAGCCCTCGCTCATATTAATCGTGTCGTTTCCTGCCTGTAACCGCATAACAGGTCCCCCATCCAACACTGATCTATTTCGCTCATAATCATTCTGATTCACACGATCCAAATGATGTTGAACTTGTGTGTTTAACGACCCCATACTTCGTCCGACGGATCAGATTCCACGCTGGCGCCGTTTTGAGTCACGGTTTACCCAGCGTAGATCCTGTCCCACCCAACAGTATAGACACATAATCCCCACATCGCTTTGATATGTAAAAAAATAGCCAACCTTATCCGCGCCCGTTCTAGGTCACAATAGGTGTTTTCACTACCCAGAAACGCCCAGTTAAATTGCGTGCTCTAGACCTACCGCAATCACGATTCAATGAAAGTTTCAATCCATTGCAATTCAACGCTTTGATCATGCTGTTAAACAGTCGTTATGCCCCCCCTTCGTATAGTTCATATAGTATATTCTATACGAGGCTCAACCCCCGTGTTCCGTATAGGCCGGGAACGGCCTCCTGTGTCTGAACAAACACACAAACATCAAAAGCCCACGTTTGCATGTTTACTGCACAACAAGCGCAATCCCTATACCTCCGGACATCCTAACCTAAACCACCGCTCCCCCATCCCTGTACGCAAAAGGTCATATCCACCGTGGGTCCCAACTAGTGGCGCACACAACCAGCCTTCATCCTGTCCTTCTGTCCTCCATCCAGACAACAATCCCCTGCCCTGCAACTTCAAACGCAGCAACCCCCAGCTCTTTTCCCTGCACGTCCCCAACATACAGCAAGGTCCCAGTACTGAACAGCCAGTCACAGAGACCTCACCGCACATCTTCAGGGGGGGCACAACAGGGTGGGTAAGAACGGCACCATTTCTGTAGTATATTCCTACAGAATCCCACAATAATCTAAGGTTATTGTAGTACAGTACAATGGGATTGCTTATCTGGAAGGAGGAGAAAGGGGTCATATGTGATAGAATTGTTGGTCTCCTCATCTGACTTAAAGCAGATGAAGAATAAACGTGTAGCCAGACAAACCAGAACTATAGTTCAACTCAACATTTATTTGAGCCAGAGGCCAAGGGTGAATAAGAAGTTGCCTTTTACATCCAAAAGATTATCAGACAACATTAACATGGCTGCTGTGTACAGGAATCAACAAGGTTTTGCATCTCAAACCCCAATATGCACACAAAACAGTCACTCGTTAACATAATTTGAACATACATTGACAATACTGTAAGCCCTTTTTGTATATAAGTAAGCCTGGTTTCTAAGCTAAGTTTACATTCTATTCTAACCAAACATGGTGTGGTTCCATTCGGCTTACTTACATTAAAACAGCTCAGCAGTAGTAGTCTCTCGGTGGGGAGCGGTTGGAGCATGCAGACCTGGGTGGGGTCTGGGCTCCAGAATAACACTATGTGGGGCCTTATATCCTATCACTAGCCAATAATAGCACATTTTGGTCCAATCCAGCTTCTCCTTGTGGGGGGTTGGTTCTTGTCCCACGGGTGGGGGTGGTGTGATGTCATCTTCTCTCAGTGATAAGAAGGGGGGTCTTTATGGCCCCCCCCCTCCTTGGTGTGGCCTCTCTTCCCTCCGTGATCAGAAGGGGGGTCTTTATGGCCCCCCCCCTTGGTGTGGTCTTTCAACTCAACTGATTGCCGAGTACTGTTCCAATAAACCTTTTACCAACTGTATCTCCCGTATATATGAATTTTTACTCTTTTGATACTAAACAGTTGATTAATAGATAACTTTGTTTGTGACTTAGTGTCCATGACTAATCATTTCTTCAACAAGTCTAAACTGGTCTGCCCTGTGGTCAAACCCAGCTGTCTCTGATCAGCATTTACATACAGTCAGTTCGAAAAGGTGTTTGTTCTCTAATTTAGTCATTCCTTGAGTGGGGGTTGAGAATAACTATTGCTGTTGTTATCTGCTGCAGCTGTCTCAACTGACAGTTGAGACTGTTTTAGCCACTGAGTCTCTCTCTGCTATTGAAAGGTACATCTGGCTTTACATTATGGGTCTCTAATTTATTCCCACATATTAATTATGAAATTCACCGTCAATATTTACCACAACAGTTAGGCTCGCTGGATCCACAAGAGTTTCAGGTTTATAGTCATACCCAACGTATGCAATTCCAAGACTGTTTAGGGACCACAGTATACAAAATAAAAGATAATTATATCATTATAAAAGGTGAAAATAGCATTTGCTAGCATGACATGGCTGGTATTGATTGATTGATTGATTGATTGATTGATTGATTGATTGAAAACTTTATTAACAGATTGCAGAATGGGTACTGTTACATACCCTGTCCTTATGTATATATATATAGAGGGAGTTATGTATATTATCTGTTGTGTATATAGGCATGTTTTGTTTGTTGTTGTCTTTTGTCTCCCTCTTGTGTCTACATATCCCCATTCTCAGATGTCTCCCAGTTCCACCACCAGCAGCAGCTGGTCAATCAGGATCTCACTCTAGCAACAGCAGCCGTGCAACGGCAGCTGTTGCTGATCTGCAATCAAGCTCTACACCCCTCCATATATCCTAGGACCTAGACCATGTGCAGTGTTAGTTAGCTCTCTGGTTCATTGTGGTAAAGTAGAGCTCTTGGTGTCTTTTGTGGTAACTCCCTTTGTGTCTTCTGGTAATAGAGCTGAGGCTCTTAGGGTACCTTTGGTAGAGCTGGTGAAGGCTCTGGTACTTGCATTGTTGTTAGTATAGGAACTATCTTTTGTGTTAATCTTTATAGTAGAAACTGTGTCTTTCGTGTTGTGTATCTTGTGTAGAGCTGTGGCCTTTTGGGCATTAGGAATGGTGTAGAGCTGGTACCTGAAGCTCTGGTTCATTGTATTGTGTTTAAGTCATTATAGTTTGTTGCACATTTCTGTTAACTCTTTGTATATTTGTTCCTGGTTCACCCAGCCTATGGTGATAACTTTTCTATGTATTAACCTTTTGTTTTCGCACACAGGGAGAATTGAGGACAGGAAGATACCCTGGGTCTACATTTTTGCATCACGTAGGTGACCTGATGTTAAAGACACCAGCTTTAGAGTGAGCACCACCACCTGTACTTTTGGGCGTTTAGCCCCTGTAAAGGGGAGGGTGGGTTTTCATTTCCTTTTGTATTTTATTTGGTGCTACTAGGAAGTCCTTTTTGCTCTCTGTGTTGCTGAGTTTTTTGTGTTTGTAAAATAAATACTATTATTTTGCAAATTGTTTCCGTGGTTTTGTGTCACTGCACCCTCACCTACCGTGTCTGTGGCCTTATGTTGCGTCCCTTTACTGGGGTACGTAACATAAATGGGGGCTCGTAATTAGGCAACAGACATTTGGTGTTGGTTTGCAGTGGGCACGTAAGGTATGGCGTTGGACATGGAGGATTTTGTTGCGAAGCCAACAGTGGAGAAGGTGAAGAGACCACCCAATCTCCACACTTTAGAACACCTAAACACACTTTATATTTATTGGTAAAGGATTTGCACTACAACCCATATCTCAGTACACCTTACTGTAAATTGTACCTAAATTGTACCTCATCCCATTTCTGCTTTGCACTATATAGTATTGTATATTATTGCACAGTATATTGTATGGTAACTCAGTTACTTCTATTCTGCATCGAACATTGTACATATGTATATACTGAACACTGTGTCTACGTACGTGACTTCTATTTTTACTTCTATTTTTACATGCTATACTATTTTATTTTATTTCATACTTCATCTTTTGTCTAGCACAGTCTCTGGAGCGTAACAGAAAGAAGCATTTTGTATAAAAGTATTCTGTACTTCTGTATGACAACTATTAAAGAAACTTGATTAAAGAAACTTGAGATGTTCTAAGGATGAGTTGGTGCAAATAGCTGCTCATTATTCTATATTAAAGTTTGATGCAAGCCTAGAGAAGGAGAGTTTGCAAGTTCAGTTGCTTGGAGGTTTGTGTTTTGTCAGGTATCTTGACATATCCTCATTGCCTATGATGGAACTGGAGGAAATAGTGCTAGCTGCAGAGGCATAGCACATTGAGAGGAAACGAAAGCGAGATGAAGAGCTTGCTTGCTTTCTTGAGAAAGCGGCTGCTGCCAAGGCAGAGCGCGAGGTGAAAGCAGCTACTGCCAAGGCAGAGCGCGAGGCCCAAGAAGCTATTGAAGTGGCAGCATTTGACCGTGAGATGGCACAGCATAGTTTGAGTGATGTTCTTGTTGTTGAAGCTTTTGAAATGCACACACTCTCTATCTCTCTCTTTCTAACACACACAGACATGCTCTATCTATCTCTCTCTCTTCAATTCAAATGGGCTTTATTTCACATTCTTGTATTTCTCCCAGTAGGTATGGGAGTTTTGAGTTATTGTCCATGTTTTCAAAGTCTCTTTGGGTGTTTGCAATTTGTGGGAAGTATATGTCTTGGTATAGTGGGCAGGTTGTTAAGAAGTGGAGCTCGGTTTCCACCTCATCTTGTGTGCAGTGGGTCTGTCTTCGCTTGGGAGCCAGGTCTGCCTATGGCGGCCTTTCTCGATGGCTAGGCTGTGCTCGCTGAGTCTGTACCTAGTCAAGGATCTTCTTAGTATTGGGTCAGTCACAGTGCTCAGGTATTCTGCCACTGTGTACTCTCTGTTTAGGGCCAAATAGCATTTCAATTTTCTCTGGTTTTGGGTTGTTTCTTTCCAATGTGTCTCTCTCTCTCTCTCTCTCTCTCTCTCTCTGGCCTTGCTCTGGTGGAGGGTCAGGGGCATTGCCGGGTCTGTGCAGCGATAACACTGTATATTGACTGTAGAACGGGAGCTCTCTCTCGCTTTCTCGCTCTCTCTCTTGCTATATGTTGACTGTATCATGCCCAGCCTCGGGCAGCGCTATTATTTAAGAATATGTTGACTGGGGGCTCGCGTTTAAATCTCGCACAGGGCCTCGCATTTCTCCCAGGCGGCCCTGCACACAATCACTTTAAACAAACACTCACCGTAACACTCACTTTAGACACTTAACACTACATTATATTTATCTATTTATCAAAGAGATTTGCACTACATTCATACCTCATTTGCATTTGCACCTTGCCTTAAAAAGGTTGTTGTACCTCATTGTCTGCATTTTGTACCTCATTGTCTGCATTTTTACTTCATTGTACTTAGATTGTACTTAGGTTGTACTTTAGTTTGTATATTGTATTGTATAGTGTTATTCCTCTTTTTACTTACTTTTTTACTGTATGAAGCACATTCTCAGGGGCTCATACAGAACCAAGCATTTCACTGTAATGTACCCGGTGCCATGGGCGGGCATTGGGGGGCCGGGCCCGCCCACTGAGTCAGCTGTGCCCACCCTGGTCAATCAAAGTCGACTATCCAAATCCTTAGTCGGGGACAGCCCTAGTGGGCACTGACAACAACAACAACACTACTGAAGCTAGCACGGCACTCTGTGAGAATTCGTTTTCTACCCTCAAGAACATCTTTACAGAACATCGCCTTAGTATGCTTCATCGACGCAAGGCCAATTTCATTCAGTTGGCATTTGAGAAGGACTCAACAAAAAAGTTCAGGAATGAGTGGAGGGGCAGTGTTTTAAGAAGATTTCACTCTGTCCCCAAACGCCGCTTGCCGCTCTACTAATGATGGTGAGTAGCCTGTGGAGGAATTTTGTTTGCTTTTTTATGCACCTTATTTTTGTCAGTTCAGTTCAGTTCGTCAGTGAATTCAGAAGTGTTGAATAAATGGAGACTTTTCAAAGATATAGAATAGAATAGAATAGAAATGTATTATCCTGAGGGAAATTTGACACTGCAAATCACTCAACATTAAACATTTAGACAGAACAAGTCACAAATAAGAATAACAAAACAAATGGCCTAAGAATAGAATAAAATGAAATAGAATAAAAATAGAATAAAAGATACAGTAAATAAATACAGTAAAAATATACTGAAGTCTACAGTAGGTGTAATATTGCACAGTGCTGTTTAGAGTCCAGGAAGATGGTAACTGTCACTCTTTGCTCAGTGATGCAGTGAGGCACAGTGATGCATTGTATAGTCTGATGGCTGTCGGAATGAAGGACTTCCTGTGCCGTTCAGTGCTGCATTTAGGTAGTGTGAGCCTATAACAATACATGCTCCTCCTGTCAGCCAAGTCTGTGTATAGTGGGTGGGAGGGGTTTTCCCTGATGGCCTGGAGCTTAGCAAGGCTCCTCCTCTCCGCCACCCTCGCTAGGGCGTCCAGCTCCACCCCAACCACGCTACTGGCCTTCCTGACCATCTTATCCAGCCTGTCTGTGTCCCCTGCTCTCAGTCCGCTGCCCCAGCAGGTCTGTTATATGTATCCGTTCAGTCTGTTTTTGTATAAGTGAATGTTCAACCTGTTCCACCCCACGGGGACGGTACCGACCCCTTTTTGACATTATTATCATATATTAATATTTTTATGAGTGATGCAACAAATTAACGTTTTTAAAATCAAACGTTTTCAAGTATTATTATCACTACTATGTCACAAATACATGTAGAATGTAAAACGTTAGGTTGGCAATAGTTTAGCAATAGGTTAAAAGTGAGTTTATATCATTTTAAGTTTTTATTTTTCACTCGCGTTTTTGACCCGGAAGCGGAAATGGAAATGTTGAACCATGGGAATTGTAGTTTTTTTGCGGCCATTTTGAAGAGCGCCTGAGTAGGGTCGAGCTGCAGCCTCGGAGCCTCGGTCCAGATTGGTACTTCCGCCCTGCCACAGGACTATTAGTCCTGTGACAGGGCTATGCGCTGATTGGCGGAAAGTACGGAAGTATCTCGAAGTACGTCTGACGTATCTCGAATTACGTCTGACGTTTCTCTACGTTAGCGAACATTAAACGTTGTATTCATAAAATAATATAAAATCAGCAGCATGGGGAGGGCCGGGGGGAGGGGAGGTACAGGTAGTAGAAGACATAGAGGTACAGGTCACATAATTATAGTACAGTGGAGAAGTAAAAATAGAATAAAAAGGCAGTGTAAACAATATACAATATTATTAACTCTAATAATAACACGCCTCGCGGGCTCCTCATTATAATACGAGAGCCGTGGGTCTGCATTGTATAGAGCGGATCCCCCGGGCGTATTCAAGCGCTGGAGCGCTTTGCGATGGATCAAACTGTATTAATATAGTAGTAAATAATAGTAGTTGGCTAGTTGCGCGCTTCTGGCCACCTCCCGCAGTGCGCGCATACACACATACTGTCTGTAGCTATACAGTACGTGCAAAATTAATTGTCAAGAGCCAATCGCTGTCACGATGGGGTAGGTAGAATGCAATAATACAGAAAGGGAAGGAATGGAGGAGGCTGAGGCGAGGAGTGAAGCTTGGAGAAGGGTGTTTACTGTAGAATCCAGTGCAATACAAGGAACATACAGAAACTACATAACAAACTTCACAATACAAAGCAACAAACACTAAGACTTACTAGAGGGAGAACGGTGCAACACGACGTGGATAGGAACAGGGGGTAACTGGAGGTATGTCGCCACACCGAAGGGAGGACAGACAGAACCCTATATACCCCAACTAATTAACAATTAAGAACACCTGGCCAACACAGAATCACAAACAACACCTAGACAATAAGCAAAGAACAACTAAACACAACTAAACACAAAAACAACTCCTAACAACCCAAAACAGTGCATGACATCACACCAGGGAAGGGAAAGACAATGACAGCACACACCAGGACACCACATTGATTACACAATTAATTACTGTTAATACAGTGGTCAAGATACCTGTCATTGCAGCGTGCACCAATTGTTTGTGACCACTAGAGGGTGGTAGGGCGCCAATGTCAGGCCGAGGGCCAATGTCAGATGGAGGGCATTGCCCAAAGTTAGGTGGAGGGTACTGCCCAATGTTACCATCCTGCCCAGTCCAGCCAGGACCGGGCCTAGGATCATGACAGTACCCCCCCCTCAACGGGGGGCTTCCAGACCCCCGAAAACAACGTCCATAAGCAGGTGAGGGAGGAAGCCGGAACCCCGGAGAGGACCCAGGGAGAGGACCCGAAGAAGAGGGACCAGGAGGCTGAACGAAAAACCCAGGAGGGGCATAGCAGCCAGGGGGGTTGAAAACGGGCGCAGATGCCCGGAGAGGGGGGGTGGGGACGGGAACAGAGGCCCGGGGAGGAGGACTGGACCTGGGAACAGAGGTCCGACGAGGGGGGGTGGGGATGGGCACCGAGACCCGGGGAGGGGGGCAGAACCTGAGAACCGAGGCCCGGCGAGGGGGAGTGGGGACGGGCACCGAGGCCCGACGAGGAGGGCTGGACCTGGGAAGAGAGGCCCGACGAGGGGGGGTGGGTACAGGTGTAGAATCCCGGGAAGGGGAGCTGGACCCTGGAGCAGGATCCCGGGCGAGAGACCCTCCAGCCGCCGGACCCGGGGCCGGTTCAGGAGAGCCGGACCGGAGGTGCGGCGGCGACGACCCCTGGAGCAGTATCCCACGCAGACCACGGCGAAGACCACGGCGAAGACCCCGGCGAGGACCACGGCGAGGACCAGGACGCTGATCACGGCGCAGAGCTGGACCAGACGGGGAGCCAGGATCCGTCGAAGAGCCGGGAGCCGGCACGGCAGCCGGACCAGGTGTAGAGTCCGGGCAGGGCGTGGAGACCGGATCGGTCTCGGCGGCGAGGCTTGGTGTAGGATCCGGAGATGAGGAGCCAGGATCCGTCGAGGAGCCGGGAGCCGGCACGGCAGCCGGACCAGGTGGAGAGGCCGGGCAGGGCGTGGAGACCGGATCGGTCTCGGCGGCGAGGCGTGGTGTAGGATCCGGGGATGAGGAGCCAGGACCCAGAGCTGAGGCTGGACTGGGCGTGGAAGCTGGACCAGCTGTGGAGGCCTTACTAGCCATACTAGCCTCGGGGGCTAGGCTAACTGTGGGCCCTGGACTCACTGTGGGAACTGTGCTAGCTGAGAATGCCTGGCTAGCTTGGGACATCTGGTCCGTCTCAGGTACTAGGCTCACCCTAAACCTGGAGCCTAGTCTGGCAATGGAGACTGTGCTAGCTGGAGACATCTGGTCTGTCTCAGATACTAGGCTCACCCTGAACCTGGAGCCTAGTCTGGCAGTGGAGACTGTGCTAGCTGGAAACGGCCGGTTAGCTATTGAAACGAAGCTAACGGGCGGAGCTATGTTAGCTGGGGACGGCTGGTTAGCTATTGACACGAAGCTAACGGGCGGAGCTAGGTTAGCTGGGAGTGGCTGGTTAGCTATTGACACAAAGCTAACCGGCGGAGCTATGTTAGCTGTGGACGTCTGGTTAGCTGTCTGAGCAAAGCTAACGGATGGAGCTGTACACACTGGAGACGTCTGGCCATCGATAGTGGCGGGACTAACAGGTGGAGCCGTGCTAACTGGGGACGACCGGTTGGCTATTGGCACGAAGCTAACGGGTGGAGCTATGTTAGCTGGGGACGGCTGGTTAGCTATTGACACGAAGCTAACGGGCGGAGCTAAGTTAGCTGGGAGTGGCTGGTTAGCTATTGACACAAAGCTAACCGGCGGAGCTATGTTAGCTGTGGACGTCTGGTTAGCTGTCTGAGCAAAGCTAACGGGTGGAGCTGTACCCACTGGAGACGTCTGGCCATCGATAGTGGCGGGACTAACAGGTGGAGCCGTGCTAACTGGGGACGACCGGTTAGCTATTGGCACGAAGCTAACGGGTGGAGCTATGTTAGCTGTGGACGTCTGGTTAGCTGTCTGAGCAAAGCTAACGGGTGGAGCTGTACCCACTGGAGACGTCTGGCCATCGATAGTGGCGGGACTAACAAGTGGAGCTGTGCTAACTGGGGACGACCGGTTAGCTATTGGCACGAAGCTAACGGTCGGAGCTATGTTGGCTGTAGACGACAGATCGGCGATGGACATCCGAGCAGCCTCAGCGGCTGTGGGAGGATCTAGGCTGACCGTAAGCCTGAGAACAGTCGGCAGGCTAGCTACCCTAGCCTTCGGTTTATGCTTCTCTATGAGGACAGCAACATGTTCAGCCATCTCCCACATCGCCGTCTGCAGTGTCGGATTCTCAGTGGCGACCTGGTCGATCTTCCGGAGTAGGAACCCCCATTTGGCCAGTGAGTAACTCTTCATGTCACCGGCCATCAGGGTCAGGACAACGGTGATGGTATCACTTGCCCTTCCTGCTGCATTCGTTACTGTTGGTGGCGACATTCTGTCACGATGGGGTAGGTAGAATGCAATAATACAGAAAGGGAAGGAATGGAGGAGGCTGAGGCGAGGAGTGAAGCTTGGAGAAGGGTGTTTACTGTAGAATCCAGTGCAATACAAGGAACATACAGAAACTACATAACAAACTTCACAATACAAAGCAACAAACACTAAGACTTACTAGAGGGAGAACGGTGCGACACGACGTGGATAGGAACAGGGGGTAACTGGAGGTATGTCGCCACACCGAAGGGAGGACAGACAGAACCCTATATACCCCAACTAATTAACAATTAAGAACACCTGGCCAACACAGAATCACAAACAACACCTAGACAATAAGCAAAGAACAACTAAACACAACTAAACACAAAAGCAACTCCTAACAACCCAAAACAGTGCATGACATCACACCAGGGAAGGGAAAGACAATGACAGCACACACCAGGACACCACATTGATTACACAATTAATTACTGTTAATACAGTGGTCAAGATACCTGTCATTGCAGCGTGCACCAATTGTTTGTGACCACTAGAGGGTGGTAGGGCGCCAATGTCAGGCAGAGGGCCAATGTCAGATGGAGGGCATTGCCCAAAGTTAGGTGGAGGGTACTGCCCAATGTTACCATCCTGCCCAGTCCAGCCAGGACCGGGCCTAGGATCATGACAATCGCACAGGTTGCCTCATCTCATCTGGCTCTGCAAATAGATCTAGAGTCTGAATATCATATATAGCCTGCTGATGATCTCTCTCGAGTCAAATCCATTCTGAGAACGGAATGCAGTGCCCGCGACGAGGGTCTTGATTGATTGATTGATTGATTGATTGATTGATTGAAAATTGTATTAACAGATCATGCTGGACCTACAAAAGGCCTTTGACACTGTCAATCACTCCATTCTTGATTGAACATTTTATTAACAGATTGCAGAATGGGTACAGTACAGTAGCTCAATACACACAATTGTTAAGGGGATGCAGACCAGAGAAAGACTTTCGCCTTGGGGGGGGGGGGGGTCGGGTATTTACATTTACATGGGGGACACTGTACAACTGTACAAGCAAAACTGTACATTGGAATATTGACAAAACCATACTTGGTCATTTACTGTACATTGGAGGGGGTTGGGTTACAACACAGGAGCAGAGTATAAACAACAGTACAGGAATGAGAAACAGCACTGTACTGTTGTTTATACTCTGCTCCTGTGTTGTAACCCAACCCCCTCCAATGTACAGTAAATGACCAAGTATGGTTGTCAATATTCCAATGTACAGTTTTGCTTGTACAGTTGTACAGTGTGTCCCCCCCCCCCCATCCCTCCTACCCGACCCCCCCCCCCCCCCCCCCCCAACCACCTCCAATGTACAGTCCCCCCCCCCCACCTACCCAACCTCCTCCAATGTACAGTTTCTACGTCAAATGTATATACTCTCTTTCCTGGACTCTTTTTGTATCACAAACAATACTGTATTTGCAAATCTGGTATGTCATAAATGTATAGATGTAGCAGTACTGTCTATCTGTATGTCGTGTATGTCATATGTTATGATGAATTGAAAATGGGGGACGCTGATGTAAACAAGACAAAAGTATTTCTCTGGTCTGCATCCCCTTAACAATTGTGTGTATTGAGCTGTACTGTACTGTACCCATTCTGCAATCTGTTAATAAAATGTTCAATCAATCAATCATGTGTGTATGCGCGCACTGCGGGAGGTGGCCAGAAGCGCGCAACTAGCCAACTACTATTATTTACTACTATATTAATACAGTTTGATCCATCGCAAAGCGCTCCAGCGCTTGAATACGGCCGGGGGATCCGCTCTATACAATGCAGACCCACGGCTCTCGTATTATAATGATGTTATTATTAGAGTTAATAATATTGTATATTGTTTACACTGCCTTTTTATTCTATTTTTACTTCTCCACTGTACTATAATTATGTGACCTGTACCTCTATGTCTTCTACTACCTGTACCTCCCCTCCCCCCGGCCCTCCCCATGCTGCTGATTTTATATTATTTTATGAATACAACGTTTAATGTTCGCTAACGTAGAGAAACGTCAGACGTAATTCGAGATACGTCAGACGTACTTCGAGATACTTCCGTACTTTCCGCCAATCAGCGCATAGCCCTGTCACAGGACTAATAGTCCTGTGGCAGGGCGGAAGTACCAATCTGGACCGAGGCTCCGAGTCTGCAGCTGGACCCTATTGGGAGCGCCTCGCCAGCTATCTGCCAGCGTCGGAATTTCTCCAATCTACACTTCCTGTGGTCCGCTATGGCGTTTCAAAGTTCAGCGTTCTGAATGAATCATATCAATAATTGTTATGATTCGCGATAATAAGCTACAAAAGGTAACGTTTTTGACAAATATTGAAACGCAGTCAGTTTCTCCACACTATTGTAATCATGTAGGAATAATTAGATCTGAAATTAGTTACAAAATGGTTACACTGTGGGAGAAATAAAAAAGTACAGTCGATTACATTAAATATCTGTATATGTTATTGCATGCCTGGTGATACTATATCCAAATTGAACTCGGCCATTTGAAAGATACTATATGTATATATATATAAATGTGCGAATTGGCTATAATAAGGTAATGTATAAGCATATATTCTATATTCTATAATAATATTTCAAATTGCATTGGTCCGGATGGGAGAATTCAGTACTGTATATACAAAACCTTCAATTTTATCATCTTCCCTTTATTAATTTCCTTAGATCTTTTGTACACATGATCTCAAGATGGTACTGAATGAGCTCAGTGGCAGTTTTTTAAGTTTGGTCATTATTATCATGGTTTTATTCACTGTCAAAGATGAAAAGAAAAATCATAATTCATATTTTCCTTTGTTTCATCAGAATTTAAGCAAGCCTAGTAATAGACACAATATTTCTGACACTGAGAATACATTCATTGAGGTCCATAGATGTTCCTAGATACCAAGAATATGCAAATAGCCCTTGTAGAAGTGGAGCAATATTCCATTTACCTAGGTATACATTTTATGCAGATTTCACCTGGGGTGGAACAGGTTAAGATAGAGAGAAATTAGATTTTTCAATTGCCTCTCTGCTGTTTAGTTCTGTATCACTCTAGCTCCCGCTCTGCGTCTCATGCATATATCTCGCTTCAGCATATATACACTGAATAATTTCACAAATGTACCTTTAAATGCCAGCATTCATCTGGCCACACCCCCATCCGCTTACCTATATAAGCAGGGATGGTGCCACACACTCATCTCCTTCTCAAATTTCATCACAAGCAACGTGTTGCTATATGCCCACTTGACGTGGAGAAAAATATTACTCTAAGGAAAGGAAGAACAAGGAGATACGTTGACATCATATCTTTATTTTCTCTCTCACTATTTTCGAGAAAATACGGCGATATTGTCGTCGTACTGGAGTGTCTGGAAGATGATGATCATTCTAAAATCCTCCACCGGTTTTTGTATTGGGAGCACGCCGCTGCATGCCTCTCAACTGCAGTTCCTTGCTGTGTTGGTTGGGGTGAAACCTTTCAGGGCACAGCTGAACTGTAGGACGCGCCGCTGTTGTGAGAAGCGGTGGGTTTTCAGGTTGGGTGAGTACTGTTTGCTGGCAGGCTCCACTTGTCTGTTAGTGCTATGGGGGCTAATTGACAATGTTTATGAAAACCGGCCCCAGGCTAGGGTCCTTTGTTCAGCCTCCTAGGCAACAGAAGACCTTGGTCTGAAGCCCATTATAGTTTAACTAGTGGGCCGCGACCATTAACACTGGTGATCCCTGTGTTTTCTGGACAAGTGGGTATCTCTCTGTCACCGTGTAGCCCCTTCTTTCATATCCAAATGAGAGTATTCCTTCACGAGGAGATATGTGCATAGATGTTCGATAGCGGAAGATCTATGTTCAAGTCAGCTACACAGGCTAGTTTTGGTATTGTGCTGGCTCCGTCGGGTGTTGGTAAAATCACCGTTGTAAAGCTGTGTTGACATCTTGTTTCTCTTTTCTCTTAAAAAGTGAGGAGGGTTTCAGAACGGCGGCCTGTCTGGGTGAGTGTTATATCATTGTGTACAAGTTCAGGTGATAGCTGCTTAGCTTACGGTTAGCCAGTCAGCTGTTAGCTGCGGCGTTAGCCTGCGGGGATCACTGCGTGGCCTACAGAGGTTGGGCCTACTGTTAGTCAGTCAGCTGTTAGCTGCGGCGCTAGCCTGTTGTGATCACTAGGAAACGTTAGCTTGCTGCTATCGGCCAAGGCCCAACGCGGGGTAGCTCCGGCTACTCGCGCGCCGCCGCGAGCTCCCACTCATTTGTTTCTGCAGCCTGGTCTGTTATACATGACAAATAAAAACAAACTAGAAACTTATACTTTTGTGTGCTATTGAAGGCAAAGCAATGACCAATGTTGCACCAATTACATTCACGGCTAGATCCACAAAGAATGGATTGCACAGTGCTAATTGCACCCTTACTTACAATTCATTATGAATTGAAAATGGGGGACCCTGATGTAAACAAGACGAAAGTCTTTCTCTGGTCTGCATCCCCTTGTATTGAGCCATCTGTTAATAATATTTTCATTCAATCAATCACCTGCGCAACTAGCCCTTAGGTTCTATGAGTGGCACAGAGAACAAAATATGAAATAGCATCATTACACTGGCTCTATTATTTATGCATGAGGGGAGAGTTTCAGAGTTATCAAACTACCTAAGGGTGCAGGAACTGTCATAAAAGCATTACATAATAGTTATTACATAAAAGTCGGGGCTTCCCTTGAAGCTGCTTTTAAAGTAATAATCTCAAACATTTTCATGCATGTTTTTCCACTCTCTATTCCCAATTCATATAAGAGAATAGTGGTTCTACCTATAAATGTTCTGTTCACAACACCAGAGTCTGGTAGAACATTCCCAGGGAAATCATTCAGTGCACAGGAAGCAATGCTTTTTACATGACCAGCAGCAACAGTTTTTAGAATAAAATAGAAGACTCAGGGCGGAATCCACAGAGAATGGATTGTGCGAAGCAAATTGCATTCGCGGAGCCTGCTCTGCGTCTGCGAGCTATCCACGAAAGCACATTGCTCGATGAGATACCAGCGCAGACACGCCCAATATGTGTAGCTCGGGAGCAGTCCGCACTCTGCCCCCCTGATAGCGCTCTTGGCAGAAACGTGTGTTGAAATGTAGCGCGCTGTCAAGTTTAGCGCGCTGTCCAAAGAAAGAAAAGAAATTAGAAATCAAGAAATCACTCCATCCATTAACTCAACTGGACTGTCATACTATTCATTTGCACTAGCACTATTGCACTTGGGACATTGATATTATATTATTGATGTTATTATTTATACATGCTATATTCAGTATGTTTGTATGTGTTGATGCTCTAAACTCAATTTCGTTGGACCAACAATGACAATAAAGATTCTATTATTTTGCACTCCTCTATACATTATGAAGTAAACGAAATACAATAAAAAATGTACGGAATACTAAAGAAAATAGATCTTATGAGTTATGAACAGTATCTAACTTGTTCGAGAAATATAAAGCCGAGTGCCAATAGCCTTCGCAACGCCTGATTTAGAAATAAGGCTATAGCTGACATTTCAAATGATTGGTTCTGAGATGATGATCAATACAGTAAACATTTATTTCTGATATAGGTGCTGATCAGCAGTAATGCAATGTCATGATCATTATTATTCTGAAGTTATTCTTATTCTTATTATTAAATAAAAAATGTATTAATAATTAATTTATAAGAACTCCTCTCCTTCACTATAATCTAATTATGAAATCAGATAGGCCAGGGCTTTACAACTTAATAAAGAATATATATTAAATAGGATAGAAACTAAATTAAATGTATACCATATACAATGAAATAATATTATAATCATATTGTGCTATATTCCATTTATATCCCATTTAATTGTATTCAATCTCTTTATTAAATTGTAAAGCCCTGGCCTATATTTGATTTCATAATTAGATTAGATTCTATAGTGAAGGAGAGGAGTTATTATTAATGAATTATTAATTTTATAATAATAATAATAATAATAACTTCGTTTTATATAGCGCCTTTCATAAAACCTAAGGTCGCTTATAGGGGAAGAAATAACAAACAGACTGTAGATAAGGGGCTACACAACCCTGACTGTAATTAAATAATGAGCTTGGCAAATACTAAATGATATATTAACCAATATTAAATGTACACAAAATGGCGGACACTCTTATTAACTGGAGGGGACAGGGGTACCAAGTTGAATTATTACATTTAATGTATAACATATGTCGTATATTCTAATCAATATCTAAGGTTATTCACAGTACAATGAGGTTGCTACCTGGAAAGGAAGAAGGATCATAATGATAGAATGGTCTTCTCTACTGAGTAGAGAAATAAACTGTGCAGGCCAGACAATAGAGCTATAGTTCAACTCAACTGATTTATTTTGCCAAAGGGCTCAGAGTGAATTAGAAGGTTGTTGTTTACATACAAGGATTATTTCATAGTACATCAAATATATTGTACAAAAGGATTGATATGGTTTGCACATCAAACCCAGTCTGTACATAAAACAGTAATCATGTTTATCAAATGAAATAGAGAATCTTACTGAGCATTACACATGAGTAAACCTGGTTGACAGATAAGGGATCTGTACATTACTCTAACCTAAACAACATTGGTTTTCCCATGATTTACTCACATGTAAACAGCTCACAGTAGTCTCTGGATGGGCGGTGGTAGAGACGCAGAACCCCCTAGTGGGGGGTCTGGCCTGTGTCTCTAACAATGCGTTTTCTATTATCTACCCTGATATCCACCAATAATAGCACATTCTACTGTTACGTTGGTCCAATTAGGTTTCTTGATTCTAAAAGCAGGCGTTCTTCTGTTCGGTCCAATCAGGTGATCTTCTGTGAGGGCGGTCCGCCCCCACCGATCTCCTCCTCGTCGTGTGTTCTTCCAGTATCAACAGAGGGGGGTCTTCATGTGGCCCCCCTCCTTTGGGCTGTGGCCTTCTCAGTTGGACTGAGGCCTGTGTCTCCTCTGAATGCATCAAACACTTCAACATTCCTTCGTGTACCATTTTGATTTTCCCATATATATGGTTTGTGTAATGAATCTATGGACTATCTAGCATTAACCCAGTACAGTCATTGCTTCTAGGTTAATACCAAATAGTCCACAGGAGCCAGCACCAACCTTTATTTACCAGACTGACACTTTCTAATACAAGCTATGATTAAAACTCTGTAATTGACTTATTTTATATATATGGTTTACACCAGGAGTGAAATGACACTATTATCTTCATAATTAGTTTGACATTTCTAAATGACATTCAAATACCTTTTATCTAATACGTCAGTTTAATTAATATGATCTTGTTTATGACCATTTCCATGAACCTTTAGCAAAAGCAAGTTAGGTCTGTGACCAGACCTCTGTTTTCTCTGCCTGTAATCTGTTAGGTGTGGCCACATTTACATACAGTCCTCAGTCACACGAGTGGGGGTTGAGTGGCTGTTTCCTTTTGTTCTAAGCAGTTGAGTACATCTGTTTGTGTCAGGGTTGAAATGACTATTCCTGTAACACCAATATCACTCCTTACAGTACTGAAAACCCATTCTGCTGTTGACAGGGTACACCTGGCTTTTTGCATTATGGTTTTCTAATTATACACATTTTTGTTATGAAATACACAGTCAAGGATACCACACAAAAAAACACACATCGCTGCTGTCGGGACAAAACCTCATAACTCCAAAAACCCAACTTTTCAGCAGATGAAAAAAACGAACACAGATTTGAGGGTGAATAGAGTTAGGAGGTTTAGACAGATGATCGGTTTAATGCTTTCCCATTGTTTAAACTTTGTAAAACCCACACACACATATGGAGGATGATCTACAGAGTTGATTTATATTACATTTTTTTTTTTTAAATGGAGTTATGAGGTTTTGTCCCGACAGCAGCGACATGTAACATATCACATTAATATCCTGTGGTCACATTAATATCCTGGGGCTAATCAAATTTACATGCAACCAGTCGGGTAGTCGCTGGATAGGGGGGTCTCGTACGGACCGGGTTCCTATAGTCCAAAACGCTGGTCTTCGGTGTTGGAGTATGTCACTCCACTTCTCCTGGCTTTGGCGATATTACGATACCGTTTTTAACTGGTAATTCACTTCACCAACGTTACCATACAGCGTTGTAGCAAAAAACAACTCTCTCCTCTCTCTCTCACTTTTTCTTCCCCAACTAACGGTATCTTTCTCTCCGTTCCAATACGTAACGTGCAGGTGAGTGGCTCGCAAACTAACGGTAACTCTTCTCCGTCCCAATACGTGCGATATATCTCTGCATGTGGCTTTATATTTGTCGCTCAAATTAGATTATGTTTATACGAGCATTACGCCAAAGCCCACAACGTTATATAACGATATTTAAATAAGTACGATGCTCAATATCTTGATTTGATATTGTCGTTCGAGATATTCTATATATATTCTTTCACAGTCTGCTACAATTAGCTGCCATGATCCTGTTTAGAGGCTCATTTACATAGAAAGGGGAGATGTTCCGCCCATGTTACCTCATTTAAATAATCAAATCAAATAAAGTTATTATTAAATCAAATCAAATTGGTTAGACTAGAAGTCTTTATTTGTCATGCAGTTTAACACACACTGTAACTGAGGGGTACAATTCCCTGACTGTATTGATAAGTATGGTATCATTAAACCACTACCGCTTTATGTACTTTAATTACTGGCCATACAGTACACGATATCTAAGTATGATGAACACTTTCCCACATATGAAATCAGGTCCACACAAAGGTATAAGTCAAATAATTAATATATAGCAAAGGGTACATATAATAGTTACTTATTACATTTATGATTTGAATTGAATGCTCTTGTAAGGCAAATGAGTACTCGTAGGCAAATCAACACTGAATGTCCAATCTCTGGTTACACAGGAAGCAAGTATACAACCTGGCCTTTAGGGAATTATAGCGATGGTCACTTAATGATTATAGCTGGATAATATACTGAAGGGGTCCCGCCGGTTGTAAGCCAGTAGGGGGGGTAGGAGAGCCGTCGGCTGTATCCCGTCTGGTCAACGATTTCTAGGGAGAGTCCAGGTACAGAACACAGTGCCCGTAGAACCTTGATCCGCAGATGAATACACTTGGGCTCTCTTGTAGACGATAGCTGTAGCTGTAGCTTTAGGTCCACAACGAAGAAGAAGCGAGGCGACCTCAGTCTGGTCTGAGCGCCGTCTCACCTTGGCTCCTCTCGGGGTAAATCCAACACTCACCGGTGTTGGCGATTATCCGCTCCACAAATCAAAGCACCAAAGCAAATAGATATTCCATGCCGTATAGGGCTCAGCAGTCGTCGGGGTAGGTAATCCAATGTGCAGGTCCACTCGTCCTCGCCCAGAACTCCTCGGATGAAAGCACCACGCGTGGTCTGCCCAACCTGGTTAAGACTCTAGATAACGCGAGGAAACGATGGGGGTGCTGCTCACTTTAGAACTCTAACCGAACGATGCACCATACATAATAGACTATTATTACTTAATAGAAATACGGTGCCAAACTCTGGCAATTCAGCTATTAATTCGCACGAGGTCTCACTGCTATTCTAAGGCCAAACAGGCCGTACTACACCGCACGCGGTACCGTGGGGTGAGGCTTCACGTCTTGTTACTTAGTTGGGTAGAAGGGTAAAGGACTAAGAGGAATTCTACATTTCTTGCGCCATATTTATATGCACGGTGGACAAGTAGTGCCGCTCTGCTTTCGGTAGCCGTATTCCTGCGCGGAGCTGAGGCTAGTAAGGGCATGTCTCGTCGGTACCTTTGAACTTGAACGCCAGGGGCTTGTCCCTGGCGCCTGGTCCTTTTGTCCAATAAGAGAATGAACTATTATGGGCTGTAGTAGAATAAAGGGATATTCCGTATATATGTACAAGGAATATACAAGGGATATCAAACGATATACAAATACTATTAAATATATATCCATAAATAAATATATATATTCTGTTTAATCTGATCCTTCACAACAGCCGCCCCCTAATTAGTCCCACCTAATTAGCTAGGCAGAGACAGATTAACCGCACTGTCCACTACTCAATGTCCGCTGTAAGGGTCAGTCAACTCACAAAGTCATAGGGTCATGGTCGTCATCAATAGTATCAGGGAGCCTTGGCAGTTCTATTAGCCTCGCCACGGGTCGGGTGTAAATCCGTCCTTGGACGAGCACTTCAGCTGCTCGGACCTTTCCATCGGCACCGGTGATCACTTTGCTTACGCGGCCAGCCGGCCACATAGCTCTGGGTAGTGACTGGTCGATGATCATGACGACTGTTCCTTCTGTCAAATTGTCTCTCTCTTTCACCCACTTCTGGCGGGTCTGTAGAGACGGTAGGTAGTGGAGTAGGAAGCTGTTCCAAAACTTGTCAGCCAGTACTTGACTGTACCTCCACATTCTTCGGCCGTTCGCTTCTTCAGGCCTGTACATTGTCTGTGGTAGCGCGGGGTCCAGCCGCCCCATCAAGAGGGTGTTGGGGGTGACTGGGTCGACATCTGCTACATCACTTGAGACGTAACCGAGGGGCTTTGAGTTCAATACTCCCTCGATCTCCGTGAGGACTGTCATTAGGACTTCTTCCGCCACAGTCTGGGCCCCAAGCACGGCGTACAGGGCTGTCTTTATGGAACGTACTTCTCGTTCCCAGGTTCCACCGAAGTGAGGTGCGTTCGGGGGATTAAACTGGAAGTCAATCTGGGATGGAGCGAGGTGGGTCTTAAGTTCTGGGCCCATAGCTTGGAAGCTCTCTCTCAGCTCTCTTTCTCCGCCTTTGAAGTTTGTCCCGTGATCAGACAACAATGTAGACGGTTTTCCTTTCCGTGATGTGAATCTTCGGAAGGCCATAAGGAATGAGTCTGTGCTCATGGTTGGAAGGAGTTCGATATGTATCGCTCTGGTGGTCATGCATTTGCATACAATACCCCACCGCTTCTCGGTTCCTCTTCCTCTCTTTATATACAGCGGGCCAAAACAGTCCATACCGGTGGAGTGGAAGGGCTTGTCGCCGAGTCGGAGGCGACAGGGAGGTAGGTCAGCCATCCGGGGTATACTGGGCTGCGCGCGCCACTTACGGCAGTCTAGACAGGTTCGCTGGAAGCGCCGCACTGCTTCTCTCCCTTGCAGTATCCAATAACGACGTCTGATCTCCGCGAAGACTCTCTCTGCCCCTGCGTGGTGCACATCCTCGTCGTATTTCTTTATGATCAACTCTGTGACCTTGTGTCGGCTGTTCAAGACTATCGGGTACTTAACGTCATCCGGTAGGTCTGGGGCTCTCCGCAGACGACCACCCACTCTGATGAGATTATGGGCGTCGCTCTCGGGGGCCAGGTGAAGCAGTCTGCTGTCTGATGGGACGGGCTTTGCTCCCTGTAGACAGGCTAGCTCATCGGGGAACGAGTCTCTCTGGGCTCGTTGTAGTAGAAGGAGTTCTGCTTCTTCGTAGTCAGCTGCTGAAATGTCAGTTGTGGGCTGAACCTCTGGGTGGTGCCACAGAAATGTCTTTAGCTGCGCACTCTCTAGGGTGAGGCAATCGTCTAGAACCGGGCCTGTGGGGACGAGTGTGTGTGTCAACCCACAGAACATAGGTTTCTTGTTCTCTGCCTCCTCTTTACTCGCCTCCCGTGGGGTGGGTGTAGGCCACTCTTCTTCTGGTAGCTTGAGGAACTTTGGCCCGTCACTGTAGAGGTTGTGACGGGTGAGGTCATCCAGGGACATTCCCCGGGTGATGACGTCAGCTGGGTTGTGTTTGGTGTCCACATACCGCCAGCTGGTTACTTCTGTTAACTCTTGAATCTCGGTGACTCTGACTCCCACGAAGACCTTGTATCTGCACGAATCAGACCGGATCCATGTGAGTACGGTCGTGGAGTCTGACCACAAGATTGTTCTTTGCACCGGAATGGTGAGTTCACGTTGGATTAACGTGGCGAGCTGCGCTCCTGCTAGGGCTGCGCAGAGCTCTAGGCGCGGGATAGATTGTTGCTTGCGTGGGGCTATTCTTGAGCGAGCCAGGATGAAAGCAGTATGTATTTCTCCTCCCTCCTCTTGGGCACGCAAGTAAGCCACCGAACCGTAGGCTACTTCGGAGGCGTCGCTGAATACGTGCAGGTCGATCTTGCATGTCTCTGGCCTCACTGTGGGTGGGAAGTAGCTGCGGCGTATATTAACACCTGGGAGTGAGCGGAGTTCCGTCTCCCACTCTCTCCATGTGGATGCAAGGTGTTCGGGTATGGGATCGTCCCAGCCCTGGTCTTTGTCCCATAGCGCTCTTACAATCATCTTTGCCCTGGTGGTGTAAGGTAGAATACATCCCAACGGGTCATATTGTCTGGCGAGTGTTCTGTATACACTCCGTCTGGTGGTCGGTATTGCCGTCGACCTTCCCTGCTCCTTGATCAGGGGTTTGTGTCTATAATGGAGCGAGTCTGTTTTGAAGCGCCAGACTAGTCCTAGTGTCATTTCTTGGGCTTCTCCTGGGATGGTCGCCATCCAGGTATCGCTGCTCGCGGCCTTGTCCTCGGGGGAGAGGCGGCGCAGTACTTGCGGGTCGCTGCTGGCCCACTGCCTGAGATCAAAGCCGCCTTTGATCAGGGAGGCGCGGAGCTTGAGTAGGAGAGCCTCGGCTTCTTCTGGCGTCGAGACGCTTTGTAAACAGTTGTCCACGTAGAAACTATTTGTCACACTTTGTTGGACCTCTTCATCTGCTGCTGGGTCCTCTGCGACGTGCTTTTGCAGTGCAAACGTAGCACAGCATGGGCTGCATGTGGTTCCGAAAGGGAGGACTTCCCATTGATAGATGGTTGGGTGCTCATCTCCGATCCTCTCTCTCCATAGGAACCGCAGCAGGGGCTTGTCCTCCTCCACTAGCCTCACCTGCAGGAACATCCCTTTGATGTCGCCGCTGATAGCCACCTTGTCCTGGCGGAAGCGTAGTGGCACGCCTAGTAGGGAGGGGCCGAGTGTTGGGCCGGCCAAGAGTTCTTTATTCAGATTTTGTGATCCGATCTGGTAGCTGCAGTTAAACACAATGCGATCCTTGCCGTTGTGGTGGACCTTGTGGTGCGGCACGTACCATGATTCGGTCGTCTGATCGGCCTCTTTAATGTCAATTTTCTTTATGTGTCCCGCTGTGATTAATTTGTTAATCTCAGCGTGGTACACAGCTTCTTGAGCGGGGTCTTTGGCTAGGCGCCGCTCTGTGTTCAATAGATACTGCTCCGTCGCCTCTTTTGTAGCTTGAAAGGTGGGCATTCCCTCTCGCCTCAGGAGTGGAGTTGCGTATCTCATCACTCCGTTGACGTTGACTCTCTTTGTCCCGTGCTCGAGGAGGGCTATAGCGTAGATATCTTCCTTAGAACGAATGTCTTTCTTTTCGTTCTTAAAGGGCATTGTCCATTGTGTCCATAGCCTCTCGACATGCTGCAGGAGTGTGGTGTCTCCTTCTGTCGCTCTGGAGTGGAGGCAGCTAGTGGCTGCTGTTCGGTTAAGAGACTTGGCGAGGGGGCCTTGTAATGTCCATCCTAGGCGGGTCTCGACTGCTGCAGGGCAACCTCTGGGTCCTGTATGGACCCGGTCTATCGGGACTATGAGGTCTGCATGGTCGGAGCCTATCAGCAGGGTCGGGGTGGCACCGTCTATGAGCGGTATAGGTAGTTGGCGCAGGTGCCCATATTTCTCCATCAGCTTGGCGATGGGGTAGGTGTACTGCGATAGTCCTATTTCTTGGCTGGTGAAAGCATTAGTAATCCTGTACCGTCTCTCTGGCTGCCCGCTTGCTGCGATAGTGAAGGAGACATTCTCGCCCTTTATCGTCTTTAGATCTCTTCTTATTGTCCGAATCGTCATCTGGTTCTCGCTCCCCCGCAGCCCCAGCTGGGCCGCAGCGGACGCGAGGAGAAGGGTCTTCTCTGACCCGTCGTCAAGGACGGCGTAAGTGTTGCTTTCGGTAGCCGTATTCCTGCGCGGAGCTGAGGCTAGTAAGGGCATGTCTCGTCGGTACCTTTGAACTTGAACGCCAGGGGCTTGTCCCTGGCGCCTGGTCCTTTTGTCCAATAAGAGAATGAACTATTATGGGCTGTAGTAGAATAAAGGGATATTCCGTATATATGTACAAGGAATATACAAGGGATATCAAACGATATACAAATACTATTAAATATATATCCATAAATAAATATATATATTCGGTTTAATCTGATCCTTCACAACACACACGCACGAGATGGGCGACCCACAGTAACACACATGCACTGAGTCGCTGATGAAATGTCTCTCTGCACTTTTCCCATCCCGTTGTCCTTGGGCAGCCGGGAGCAGATAGGGCGTCAACGTGAGGCGCGCCTTGGGGATCGTCAAGGATGCCACAGCGTTAGCGATCTGTTGTGCATGTTTTTCCATTGGGTTTATCTTATCGGGGGGGAAACCCTTGCGAGCACGGGGAGAACATGCAAACTCCACACAGAAAGGCCTGGGAGATACCCCACCTGAGTACCTGGCATCATGGAAACCTGGTCCCCAAGCGGGAATCGAACCCTGGACCTTCTTGCTGTGAGGCGACAGTGTTATGTATTTCCGATATCCCCAACTCCCTAACCCCCATCTCCCTCAAACCTTCTGTGATACCCCGCCCGAATAAAGCACCCTATGCACCTCCTCCCACCCCAGCCCCTCTACTCCCAAATGACTCACTGCTGCCTTCACTACCACCTGAACCTTTGCAGTCCTAGATGTAACCCCGAAAGCACTATTAATCACCTCAGCTATAAAAAAACACAAGCGCCTTCTTCTCCACTAATATCCTACCAGCCATCTGCCTATCCACCTCACCGACCACTACCTCCCTCGCCTCCCGCACCCTGGCCTCTCCACCTTGTCCCCCCTCCGCCCTCGCTGCCTGAGCATATGAGAGCCGACCTTCCACTCTCACCTTCTGGACATTAGTCTCCCTCCTCATGACCTCACAATCCCCAGAAGCCACATTATACTCCCCACCACAGCTACAACACCTAGGCTTCACCTCCCTGCAATCCCCATACTCATGGTCCCCCCCACACCTCGCACACCTCCTACTTTCCCTACATCCCCGGGCCATATGGCCAAACCGCTGGCAGTTAAAGCACCGCATCGCCCTCGGCACATAAGCCCTCACCGAGTAGCTCACATACCCCAAATTCACTCTTCCAGGCAGCCCCTCCCCCTCAAACTCCAGTAATACTGCCTCACTAGGCTCCTTCTTCCCATCTCTAGTTATTTGCAACCTCCTTATTCTAACTAGCATACCTCCCTTAAGGTTCTCCTTTAATTCTTCCTCACTCAAGCCCTTCGGCACCCCGGTGTGGGATATTCGTGGATATCCTGAAGAAGAATGTTCTCAGTCAACCGAGGTCAAGATAATATGGTTTATTATCCAGACAGATAGAAATATACATAGTACAAGAGAGAATGGCTGAGGGCTTCGCCCCAGGTGATTAGCTGAAATGACCCAGGTGAAAGACCCCGGATTGATCTCGGGAGGAGACTTATATAGTTAACAAGGGGGGGATGTGGTCCCATTTGATAGGTCAAATGGGGGGGGGGATACAGGTTTGGGGAGAGGGGCACAGGATTGGGGAGAAAGGGGGGGGGGGCACAGGATTGGGGAGAAAGGGGAGGGGAATGTCTTATTCCACAGAGGGGGGGGGGGCACAGGTAAGGGGACACAGGGGAGGGGAATATCTTTACATGAGGACATTATATTATACCACACCGGCTATCACCCCCTTACTGCCTGCCCCTCTCCGCTTCCCCACCCTACCCACCTGCACCACTGAACAATTCACTACCATCTTCAACTCTTTAGCCTTCTCAGCCTGCCCCTCACTCTTACATGAAACCAACAGGTTCCCATCAGGAAGGACCCTCGCATATTCTATACTCCCCAACTGCTTTTTCAAATGATCAGACAGCACCATCGGATTCATCCCTCTCATCATTTTCTGCTCCGCATCCCCAAACCGAACTACCACCACAATTTTCCTCACTTCTGCACTAACATTTCCACTACCCTCACCTTCTGACCCACTCGAGCTATCTCCCCTACCCTTCTTCCTCTTTATCCCCTTCCCACTGTCTCTGCTCCTCTTCTCCACCTTACTCCACCCTTCTCCCCCGCTCTCACCCCCCTCCATACTATCACCATCTGACTCCCTTCCCCTGTCACGACCGTCCCCGTCCCTATCGACTCCTCCCTCGCTCTCACTACCCTCCCCAGCTCCCGACGTCGAAAGCAGTTCATCACAGATCAACAAGGCTGCCACATCCATCTCCTCATCACCGTTATAGCCATCAAACTCGACCCGGCACTTTTTTCCTTCGATCCAGGAAACAACCCCCGGGTAACTCTTGCCATCCCCCGAAAACACAGCACGACAACGGGATCCCACCCTCAACGCCGGTGCCGCCTCCACATCTCTGCATAACTTTCTGTCATCAACTTCCAAACTCCGCGCCAGCACCCTCTCGTCCATCCGCCGACACACTTCCTCCCAATTCTCAGACCCTCCCTCGCCACGCTTCGACTCCGCTTTCTCTCTCTCTCTCTCTCTCCAAGCGACCGGGTCCAACCCTCCTCCGTGCCTTCCTCCTCTCTCCGACGCCATCAGAATGCCAGTTTTTCCCTCTCCAAATTACCATCACGCACCTGAGAGGAACTGAACAGGAACGCCCTACCTAAAGCTGTAAAGGAATGTGAATCACTACCCACTTTCAAAAACATTCTCAAAAAACACCTACGTGAGACTGCAATTCGAAACTGGCCCCTACAAATGTCCTAACCTAGTTGTACAGTAAATGACCAAGTAAGGCTTTGTCAGTATTCCAATGTACAGTGTAAAATGTGTGTGTCCCCCCTACCCAACACCCCCCCCCCCCACCTCCAATGTACAGCCCTCACCCACCCACCCCACCCAACCCCACCCCACCCACCCAACCTCCTCCAATGTACAGTTTCTATGCCAAATGTATATACACTCTTTTTCTGGACACTTTTGTATCACAAACAGTACTGTATTTGCAAATCTGATATGTCATAAATGTATAGATGTAGCAGTACTGTCTATCTGTATGTCATGTATGTCATATATGTTATGATGAATTGAAAATGGGGGACCCTGATGTAAACAAGACGAAAGTCTTTCTCTGGTCTGCATCCCCTTAACAATTGTATGTATTGAGCTGTACTGTACTGTACCCATTCTGCAATCTGTTAATAAACTTTTCAATCAATCAATCAATCAATCAATCAATCAGCTCGACGGGAGCCCTCTTATACACGGTTTGCTGAACATTCAGTGTCGGGTCGTTTTGGTCACCATTACCACCATTACCGCCATCATCTCGCTAAACAACTTGTACACCTTGTTGTTTTTGTGAGTGCCCACAAGCAGCTGTTTTATTTGGTCTTCTGCCCATATGTCGATCAGGGCTTTCACTTCATCATTCGCCCAAGTCTGTCCACGAGACATGTTTACAGTGTGCTTGTTTTGCAGTGAATGCCGCGCGCCGCGATAATAATAATAATAATAATAATAATAAGCTGCAGTGTTTTTTTCTTCCTTCTACCCAAGATGCACAGTTTATCAGGAGACATGTTTACAGTGTGCTTGTTTTGCAGTGAATGCCGCGCGCCGCGATAATAATAATAATAATAATAATAATAATAAGCTGCAGTGTTTTTTTCTTCCTTCTACCCAAGATGCACAGTTTATCAGGAGACATGTTTACAGTGTGCTTGTTTTGCAGTGAATGCCGCGCGCCGCGGTAATAATAATAATAATAATAATAATAATAATAATAAGCTGCAGTGTTTTTTTCTTCCTTCTACCCAAGATGCACAGTTTATCAGGAGACATGTTTACAGTGTGCTTGTTTTGCAGTGAATGCTGCGCGCCGCGGTAATAATAATAATAATAATAATAATAATAGTAATTGTGAGGGCTGGCCCAGTACTGCGCGCTTCCAGGTGCCAATTACCATCACGCACCTGAGAGAAGTGCGTGAGCGTCAGCTCGACGGGGGCCCTCTTATACACGGTTTGCTGACCATTCAGTGTCGGGTCGTTTTGGTCACCACCAGCTACTGCTTGTTCCTCTTGTGTGTTTCTCCAGTACGCCCTTGGAAGTTGCTGCTGTTTCCTCTCTCTGCCTCCGTGGACCCGTGCCTCGTATTTACACATTGCCCTTGGTGAGTTTTTGGATATCTATTTTTGATTAACTAATATCCTCGTTTTATCCTGGACTCAATACCTCCATCTGTTTTTGTGTGTTCCTTAACACTGAAGAATTGTCACTTTGTCTTGTTACTGGACTCTGCCTCGTAGATTTCTACGTTTCTATTAATGACATTCTCCGTTTTCTTTTTCTCCACGAGTGGATTATTATCCAGCTGCAGAGCCGCAGAGCCCTACTCGGCTAAAAGGATTATCAAGCTGCAGAGCCGCAGAGCCCTACTCGGCTAAAGGATTCTCCTCGGATGGATTTACTTTATTGTTGCCCATTTCTGTTGTGAAATAAATACGGCCATTGTTTTTGGCTAACTCTGAACTACCTGTCTGTGTCGTGCTGTTGGGGTTGTTTACAAACCATAACATTACGACCCGACCATGTCGACCCCAGCCGACACAGACGGAGTTAGAGCAGCCTTGGCAGGTCAGATCCAGCTGACCAACGCCCACACCCAACAGCTAGCGGCGGCTGCGGCTGCTGTGCAGGGCCTCCGGACCCAGGTCCAGCCACTCCAGGCCTCTTTGGATGTCCTAAACACCCAGCAGGCTACGCAGGGGGTTCAACAGGCAGATATCCTGCAGCAGCTGCAGGCCCTCGGTACAGCGCTTGACACCCTGCATTGGAACCAACCGGTTGCTGGAGCCTCAGTTAACCTACCTCCCGCCGTCGCAGCCGACCCTGCGCCCTCCAACCCAGCTCCCCGGGAACCCCATCTCTCCAGCCCACGACCGTTCGACGGTAACTTCGAGGACTGTGCCACGTTCATCATGCAATGTGAGTTCGTTTTTATTCATCAACCCAGCAGATTTACTACAGAGGGAGCCCAGGTAGCTTACATGATTAACCTGCTCACAGGCCGAGCAGCACAGTGGGTTACTGCTTCCTGGCCCATGAGGGCTGACTTCTGTTTTTCCTACACAGAATTTGTGGCAGAGCTCCGAAGGGGTTTCCACCACCCAGCTCGTGGCCAGGACCCTGGAGCCCGGTTGGGCACCTTCCAGCAGGGCAGTGGCAGTGTCACCGACTACACGCTGGAGTTCAGACTGGCTGCAACCGAGATCGGTTGGAATGACCGGGTGCTTCATCTCACTTTTCTGAAGGGGCTCAACGACGCGGTGAGAGACCAGCTTGCCACCCGGGAGGAGCCCGATTCGCTCGAGGCCCTAATCAGCCTCGCCATCCGCATCGACCGACGCCTCCGGGAGAGAAGGCGCGAGCGAGCCAGACTGGGACCCCCAGCCGTTCCCCAGACCTCCCGTACTCGTGACTGGACTGCTGCTCGTCCTGCCTCCTCAGCGACTGGTGGTCCCTTCCCCTCCCGGCCTGTGACCAAGGAGGAACCCATGCAGCTGGGACGCACACACCTTAGCCCGGCCAAACGGGAGTCCCGGCTCAGGTCCGGCCTTTGCGTCTACTGCGGCCTTGATGGACATTTTATCTTCAATTGTCCTAACCGGCCAAAAGACTAGGCTTGCTGGGACCCCGGGAGATCCTGGTGAGCCGTTTTTCCTGTTCCCACACCCATGCACCACCTAACCATCTGACGAGCGTCACCCTGGCCTGGGCGGACCAGCGGGCGGCGGTGGGTGCACTCGTTGACTCGGAGGCTGATGAGAGCTTCCTGGATTTTGAGTTTGCCACCCAGGCCAACATTCCACTTGAGAACCTCGAGAGGCCCTTGGAGGTCTTCGCGTTGGATCAGCACCGCCTGGCCGACATCACTCAACGCACCTGTCCCAGTAGTTCTGGGTCGTCCCTGGCTCGTGCTGCATGAGCCCCACATCGCCTGGTCCTCCGGCACCATCATGGGGTGGAGCCCCTCCTGTCATGCCCAGTGTCTTCAGGCTGCTTCCAGTCCGTCGCCCCGGAGTTCCCCTAGTGTGCCGCCCCCCAGACCACTGAACTATCCCCCCTGAGTACCACGACCTCTGGGAGGTTTTCAGCAAGTCCCGGGCTCAGGCCCTTCCTCCTCATCGGCCTTACGACTGTGCAATCGACCTCCGCTCTGGGGCTCCCCTTCCCGGCAGCCGCCTTTACAGTCTGACCGTCCCTGAGAAGGCAGCGATGGAGGAGTACATTTCTGAGTCCTTGACAGCAGGCCTCATTCGGCCCTCGTCCTCCCCGGTGGCGGCCGGCTTCTTTTTTGTTAAGAAGAAGGAGGGAGGCCTCCGGCCCTGCATTGACTATCGCCAACTCAACAAGATCACCATCAAGAACAAGTATCGTCTTCCTCTCATGAACTCCACCTTCGAGCCCCTCACCCAGGCTACCGTCTTCACTAAACTGGACCTCCGGAGTGCCTACCATCTGGTCCGTATCCGAGAGGGCGACGAGTGGAAGACCGCCTTCAAGACTCCCAGGGGTCATTATGAGTATCTGGTAATGCCGTTCGGCCTCACCAACGCTCCGGCGGTATTCCAGGCGCTCATGAACGACGTCCTCCATGACATGCTCGAGGAGTTTGTGGTGGTCTACCTTGACGACATCCTCATCTTCTCCAAGACTCTCGAAGAACATGTCCATCATGTCCGCCGAGTACTTGAGCGCCTTCTCCACAACCGGCTCTTCGTTAAGGCAGAGAAGTGCCGTTTCCACTCCGATTCTGTCGATTACCTTGGCTTCATCGTGGAGAGTGGCCAGACCCGAGCCGACCCCCGCAAGATCCAGGCGGTGGTTGAGTGGCCGGAGCCCTCTTCTCGGAAGGAGCTACAAAGCTTCCTTGGTTTTGCAAACTTTTACCGGAGGTTCATCTGGAACTACAGCCAAGTGGCGGAACCACTTACCAAGCTGACCTCTCCCTCCCTGCCGTTTGACTGGTCTCCAGCGGCCTGCGCTGCGTTCCGTTCCCTCAATAACAGATTCACCACCGCCCCGGTCTTGCTCCACCCTGACCCCAAGAAGCAGTTCATTGTGGAGGTGGACGCCTCGGATACTGGACTAGGGGCCATCCTGTCTCAGCGGTCGGCGACGGACCAGAAGGTCCATCCATGCGCCTTCTACTCTCGTCGTTTTCCTTCCTGCTGAGAGGAACTATGACATTGGGAATCGGGAGCTGTTGGCAGTGGTGGCTGCCTTGGAGGAGTGGCGTCATTGGCTGGAGGGGGCCGAGGAACCGTTCACCATTTGGACAGACCATAAGAACTTGACGTACATCCGCGCATCCAAGCGCCTCAACGGCCGGCAAGCAAGGTGGGCCAGCTTCCTCAGTTGGTTCGACTTCTCTTTGACCTTTCGCCCTGGGTCCCGCAACACGAAGGCCAACTCTCTGTCCCGGTTAAACTCCAAGGGGGATCCAACCACTGAGGATCCGACTCCCATCCTCCCTGAGGTCAGGGTGGTGGGAGTGGTCACCTTGGGCATCGAGACCGTGGTTAAACGCGCCTTACATTTCCATCCCGCTCCAAGCAACGTACCTTTTCGTCGCCTCTTCGTCCCCGACTCTGTCCGGTCCCGGGTTCTCCAATGGGGCCATACCAGCCGGTTTGCCTGCCACCCCGGCGTCCACCGCACCTTCTCCTTCCTGGCTTGTTGGTGCTGGTGGCCCACCATGAGGAACGACGTCAAGGAGTTCGTACTGGCCTGCACTGTCTGCGCCCGCAGCAAGGCCTCTCACCAGGCACCCTCCGGTCTACTGCAGCCACTTCCCATTCCGAGCCGCCCTTGGGCCCATGTGGCATTGGACTTCGTCACTGGCCTTCCACCCTCCCAGGGAAACACAGTCCTTCTGACTGTGGTGGATCGTTTCAGCAAGGGGGTTTACCTCGTGGTCCTTCCCAAGCTTCCTTCAGCTTCCGAGACAGCGGACCTCCTGACGAGCCACGTGTTCCGCCTCCATGGTTTTCCCCAGGACGTTGTCTCAGACCGGGGGCCCCAGTTCACTTCCCAGGTATGGCGGGCCTTTTGTAAGGGATTGGGGGCCACTGTTAGTCTTTCGTCTGGTTACCATCCACAGACTAACGGGCAGACTGAGCGAATGAACCAGAGCGTGGAATCTGCTCTCCGGTGTGTTGCCGCCAAGAAGCCTGCATCCTGGAGCCGGTTCCTCCCCTGGGTCGAGTATGCCATTAACTCCCTGGTCAGCTCCGCCACCGGCCTCTCGCCATTCGAGGTATCTCTGGGCTACCAACCCCCTCTTTTCTCTGCACAGGAGTCGGAAGTGGCAGTTCCCTCCGTGCAGGTTCATCTCGACCGGTGTCGTCGTGTCTGGGAGATCACCAGGACTGCGCTGCTCCGGGCATCGGAGCGCACCAGTCGGGGAGCTAACGGACGCCGGATCCCTGCGCCGACTTACCAACCAGGGCAGAGGGTATGGTTGTCCTCCAAGGATCTCCCGCTTCAATCCACCGCCAAGAAGCTGAACCCCCGGTTTTTCTGCCCTTTTGAGATCCGGAAGGTGCTCAGTCCCACAGCGGTGAGTCTCAAGCTTCCAGCATCCATGCGCATTCATCCTGTATTTCATGTGTCCCGAGTAAAGCGGGTTGTTTTGGTCACCACCAGCTACTGCTTGTTCCTCTTGTGTGTTTCTCCAGTACGCCGTTGGAAGTTGCTGCTGTTTCCTCTCTCTGCCTCCGTGGACCCGTGCCTCGTATTTACACTTTGCCCTTGGTGAGTTTGATATCTCATGCATCAAAAGTACTCCTGAAAATCATCAAGAACAGAATAGAACCCATAATTGAACATCAGCTCTCGGATAGCCAAATGGGTTTTCGCAAAGGAAAAGGAACAAGAGATGCAATCTGCCAACTCAGAATCATTGGTGAAAAATCGATAGACCAACAGAAGAAGCTGTATATTTGCTTCATCGATTTCACGAAGGCCTTCGACAGAGTTGAACATACAACATTGATGAGAACAATGGAAGAATTCAAAATACCAGTTTCTGACCGAAGAATAATTGCCAACTTATACTGGAGGCAGAAGGCTAATGTTAGAATAGGAAAGGAGAAATCAAGAGACTTCCCGGTGGAGAAGGGTGTAAGACAAGGATGCATCTTGTCCCCTGTACTCTTTAATATGTACAGTGAATCACTGATGAAAAAAGGTCTGAGAGGAGGGAAAGGAGTAAAACTTGGCGAAGAGAACATCACCAATATAAGATACGCGGATGACACTGCTATAGTCTGTAACTGTCAAGAAGATCTACAGGACATGATGAATAAGCTGAATGTCGAATGCAAAAACTATGGAATGTCACTAAACACAAAGAAAACTAAAGTAATGATCATTGAAAAAACACCAGGAACTGTTTGTAAAATACAGGTGGATGGAGAAAAACTTGAACAAGTGAAGGAGTACATGTACCTTGGAAGCTGGATCAGTGAAGGTGGAAGAGCTAACATGGACATTAAGAGAAGAACCGGAATTGCAAAGGGCGCATTCTGGAACCATAAAGAATTATTGAGAAGAAACATAAGTTGGAAAACGAAGACCAGGATTTTGGAAACGTATGTTATGTCAGTCTTTTCATACGGAGCAGAAGCATGGACGCTGAATGAAGAGGCAAAGAGGATGATAGACTCTTTTGAAATGTGGACACTGAGGAAGATGCTGAAGATAACATGGAAGGATAAGATCAAGAATGAGGAGGTACTGAGAAGAGCGGATATGCAAGGAGGACAGCTGCTGGAGAGGTTGAAAAAGAGAAAGATGGAGTTCTGAGAGGATCCAGCGGGGAGATGTTCAAGAAGGTGGTGATGGGGAAGGTGGATGGAAAGAGAGGAAGTGGAAGACCAAGAAGAGGCTGGGTAGACAACGTCTGTGATTGGAGTGGAGTGAGAGGCGGAGTCACGGAGTTGGAGAGAAGAAGTGGGGACAGAATGGGTTGGAGAGTGATAGGTGACCTTCGGAACGAAGAAGCCACCTAATGATGATGATGAGTTTTTGGATATCTATTTTTGATGAACTAATATCCTCGTTTTATCCTGGACTCAATACCTCCATCTGTTTTTGTGTGTTCCTTAACACTGAAGACAATACCTTCATCTGTTTTTGTGTGTTCCTTAACACTGAAGAATTGTCACTTTGTTTTGTTACCAGACTCTGTCTTGTTACTGGACTCTGCCTCGTAGATTTCTACGTTTCTATTAATGACATTCTCCGTTTTTTTTTCTCCATGAGTGGATTATTATCCCGCTGCAGAGCCGCAGAGCCCTACTCGGCTAAAAGGATTATCAAGCTGCAGAGCCGCAGAGCCCTACTCGGCTAAAGGATTCTCCTCAGATGGATTTACTTTATTGTTGCCCATTTCTGTTGTGAAATAAATACGGCCATCGTTTTTGGCTAACTCTGAACTATCTGTCTGTGTCGTGCTGTTGGGGTTGTTTACAAACCATAACAGTAATAATAATAATAATAATAATAATAATAAGCCGCTGTGTTTTTTCTTCCTTCTACCCAAGATGCACAGTTTATCAGGTGACTTCCTATATTTGGTCCGCGTTTGGTCCGATGAAGCGAACCGAGACCTATGTTTTTTGGCGAACCAGAGTTCGCGTGTTTGGTCCGCACTAGAGTTCGACTGCGCATTCACACAAACCCAAAAAAGCGGACTATCGAATTCTGGTCCGATAGTCCGGACCAAACAGCTCTGGTGTGAAAGCGACCTTAGTTACACCCTGTTACGTATTACTTTCACATGGTGGAGGGATACTTACTGTCTGTGGTGCATATTCACATTGTGGTTGTAGTGTGCTGTCACTAATTGGTGGTTGTTGATTGACACTCTTCCTTTCTGTTTTGCTTGTGTTTAAAATGGCCGCTTTATAATTTATCACAGGTGTGGTGATGAGGCACCACGCCCTACAAATGCAGAGCAGAGTGCAGGCTGCAGTTGTCAAGTCCTCACTTCACAGAGCTTGTCCTCGTCACAGCTCTCCAGCGTCTCACCTGCTCTCACTGCTTAATTGTATTTTTGGCTTGTTCTTCCTTTTGCCTATGTGCCTTATTTTTGTTATTCTGAATTATGGAGTCTGGAACACCCAGCTCCGCTTCTTTTTGTTCCCTAAATTAGTTGTGCTAATAAAAATAGTTATTTTTGATAACTCTTCTCCGTTGTCCTGTATCCACCACTTTACGTTCAAGGCCTAAAGGAGCCATATTTTAGGATTGAACGTAACATGGGGGCTCGTCCGATTTAGTAAGGGCATGGGATTGCTGAGCATTGCTCATATGTCTACACACAGCCTACAAAATGGCTTCTTCCGCAATTTGACATGCTGGAGCGCTGCGATTGCTGGGCGCACCAGGCATGTGACAAAGCAGAAGAAGAGAAGAAGCCAATCACAGCGCTCCGTCATGTCAAAATGCGGAAGAAGCCATTTTGACGCAAGGCTAGCTCAGTGATTTTTACTCGTTTATAAAAATTATTTAAAATGTTTATTAGCAACGCCAAGCTTTCAAACCACCCAGCTTTTCTGTGTGAAACCCGCGTGCAACTGTGAGTACCTTTGACATTTCTCTGTGATACATTTAGAACTAACCGTTCGTAAATAACCAGTGCTTCATGGTGCACATTAACATGGCTAGTAACGTCGGGCAAGTGACTGTGTATTAAGGCAAGGCTTGCATCACAGTCATGAAAGGGGCTACATAATCTGTATCTTTGAGATTGACAACTCTCTGAGATATGTAAGAAAGATGATAAGAAAAAAGAGGAGAAAACGGAGATACAGTACAACAGTGTAAAAACGTGAACGTGGGAGAGGGGTCAAGGATGGCCGTGGGGTGGTGACTGTGTAGATACATGTGCGTATGTGTGTGTGGATGCTCTTTTACCTCGGGGCAGCTTAAGAACTACTTGTTCATGCACTTTGTAATATTCATATCAAAAGGCATCTGCTTCCCTCAACGTTCCCTCTTCCCGCCCACATCCATGCGCCCACGTCCACTTTTTACACATAGCCCTAAAAGAAGATCCCTTCATCCTCCTTTATCGCCAAGGATAAGAAGGTCCATAATGGGTTGCAAACCATATTAGGTTCTCTTGACACATTGCATTTAAAATGTTTTGTCTGTACATAACCCACCAACTACAGTATATGTATATAAAGTAAAGTTGTTTTCTTTTTTGTTACCATTTAATGTTTATCACTTCACCCCATGCACTCTTCACCTCGTTCATTTGTATCC
This sequence comes from Notolepis coatsorum, assembly GCF_963971535.1. Lineage (NCBI taxonomy): Eukaryota > Metazoa > Chordata > Actinopteri > Aulopiformes > Paralepididae > Notolepis > Notolepis coatsorum. Next base: position 51,661,951 of record NC_140177.1, on the reverse strand, counting down.
TGTGTACAGCCCACAGGAACGGTTGCACCTGTATATAGTCATTCCTTGTGTATATAGTATCTCTGAAGATTGTTGTGTTGTTATTCTCTTTTTCCTTGTGTAAGTACTGTGGTATATTCTTAATCAATATCTAAGGTTATTTACAGTACAATGAGGTTGTTATCTGGAAGAAGGAAAGAAGGTCATCAATGATTCAAATGGTCTTTCTCCACTGAGTGGAGAAAATAACTGTTTAGGCCAGGCAAAGTGGAACTATGGTTCAAACTCATTATTTATTTGCCTCTGGGCTCAGAGTGAATTAGAAGGTTGCTTTTCACATACATTATTCAGAGTACATTAACACATGTTTGTACAAAGGATTAATAAGGTTTGCACATCAAACCCTGCATGTACATACAACAGTCATGTTAACATCAATGAAAATAGAGAATCTACTGAGCATTTTACACATGAGTAAACCTGGTTTTTAAGATAGGCATCTTTACATGTTACTCTAACCAACCATGGGTCCATGATTTACTCACGTATAATCAGCAAACAGCATTCTCTGGTGGGAGCGGTTGAGAGAGGGAGGACGCAGTACCCCCCTGTCGGGTTTCTGGCCTGTCTCTCAAACACCGCGCTCTCTCTTAAATACTATCATTTTCCACCAATAATAACAGTCTAGTAGTACGTTTTGGTTCAATCCGGTGGGTCTTCTGGGAGGCGGTACCCAATCGATCTCCTGTGTGGGGGCTGGCTGCTGCAGCCCCCTCCTTTGCTGTGGCCTTTTCTTCACAGAGGCATGTCCCAATAAACATTTACAAGATGTATCTCCTGTGTATATGAATTTATACACTTCTAATATTATCACAGTTTTACTCTTGGCTTACATTTTGATATCAAACAGTGATAAAGAATAACTTGATACGTGTATTTTACCAGACTAAACCTTTGTAATTGAGACTTATTTTCTATATATGGTTTTCAACAAGAGTGAAGTAGCATTATTACTTAAATAACCAGTTTGACGTTCTATATGATATTCAAATCTCTTTTATCTAATACCTCAGATAGATTAATATGATCTTGTTTTATCATTCTGTAAGCACATTCTTCCTGTTCGCCAGTCTAGGCTGGTCTATGCTGAAATCTGCTAACATTAAGGTGTGACCTTTAGTCTTTGTTCTCCACTGATTACATCTGTTAGAGTGGGGGGTTTGACTGTTCCTTCTGTGGCTGTGACTTTCCAGTTCCTTTTGTTTCTAGTGGTTGACCACATTTGCTTGAGTGGGGGTTGAGAATGGCTGTCTAAATACAGTTTTCAACACCAGCGGGGGTTTCATGTGGACTCAAACTGTTTCTGTCACGCTAGTATTGCATATGGTTTTTTTGGCGAACCAGAGTTCGCGTGTTTGGTCCGCACTAGAGTTCGACTGCGCATTCACACAAACCCAAAAAAGCGGACTATCGAATTCTGGTCCGATAGTCCGGACCAAACAGCTCTGGTGTGAAAGCGACCTTAGTTACACCCTGTTACGTATTACTTTCACATGGTGGAGGGATACTTACTGTCTGTGGTGCATATTCACATTGTGGTTGTAGTGTGCTGTCACTAATTGGTGGTTGTTGATTGACACTCTTCCTTTCTGTTTTGCTTGTGTTTAAAATGGCCGCTTTATAATTTATCACAGGTGTGGTGATGAGGCACCACGCCCTACAAATGCAGAGCAGAGTGCAGGCTGCAGTTGTCAAGTCCTCACTTCACAGAGCTTGTCCTCGTCACAGCTCTCCAGCGTCTCACCTGCTCTCACTGCTTAATTGTATTTTTGGCTTGTTCTTCCTTTTGCCTATGTGCCTTATTCTTGTTATTCTGAATTATGGAGTCTGGAACACCCAGCTCCGCTTCTTTTTGTTCCCTAAATTAGTTGTGCTAATAAAAATAGTTATTTTTGATAACTCTTCTCCGTTGTCCTGTATCCACCACTTTACGTTCAAGGCCTAAAGGAGCCATATTTTAGGATTGAACGTAACATGGGGGCTCGTCCGATTTAGTAAGGGCATGGGATTGCTGAGCATTGCTCATATGTCTACACACAGCCTACAAAATGGCTTCTTCCGCAATTTGACATGCTGGAGCGCTGCGATTGCTGGGCGCACCAGGCATGTGACAAAGCAGAAGAAGAGAAGAAGCCAATCACAGCGCTCCGTCATGTCAAAATGCGGAAGAAGCCATTTTGACGCAAGGCTAGCTCAGTGATTTTTACTCGTTTATAAAAATTATTTAAAATGTTTATTAGCAACGCCAAGCTTTCAAACCACCCAGCTTTTCTGTGTGAAACCCGCGTGCAACTGTGAGTACCTTTGACATTTCTCTGTGATACATTTAGAACTAACCGTTCGTAAATAACCAGTGCTTCATGGTGCACATTAACATGGCTAGTAACGTCGGGCAAGTGACTGTGTATTAAGGCAAGGCTTGCATCACAGTCATGAAAGGGGCTACATAATCTGTATCTTTGAGATTGACAACTCTCTGAGATATGTAAGAAAGATGATAAGAAAAAAGAGGAGAAAACGGAGATACAGTACAACAGTGTAAAAACGTGAACGTGGGAGAGGGGTCAAGGATGGCCGTGGGGTGGTGACTGTGTAGATACATGTGCGTATGTGTGTGTGGATGCTCTTTTACCTCGGGGCAGCTTAAGAACTACTTGTTCATGCACTTTGTAATATTCATATCAAAAGGCATCTGCTTCCCTCAACGTTCCCTCTTCCCGCCCACATCCATGCGCACACCCACAATATACATATGGTTTCTCTAATTATAGACATATGGATTATGAAATACAGTCAATGTTACCACATTCCTCACTTTGGCAATTACTATTGTCATAACCAGTACATTGACTTGATTTCTATACATACTAACCATACAACATTTTTCACATTAAACATAAAAATCATAAATTTTTTCCAATTTTTTTTCTCAATTTTCTCATTATTCTTTGGTACATATCATCAATGAGCTTTTGCTCATCAAGGCTCATAGCCAGAGGCCTATTTTTTAAACAACAACTTTGGATTTGTTAAAAACAATTAAAATAAAAATGTAATCTAAAAATCACACATTTAACACCCAGTATTCTTAATCTACAGAAAAGTTTGTTCCCACACTCTTTAGATGATCTGGTTGAGAGAAAACACACATTAGCATCACAATATTCATTTTTCATTCATTTCTTTCTCCTGTTAATTCTTCTTAAACAATAGTTCAATCACATCTTGCATAATTCATCAATTGGCTCTCCCTAACCCTAACCCTAACCCTTTATGACCACATCACGGTCATAACCTTACCACCTTGGTCTCCACAGCTTCAGTTCGGGCGGGGAAAACAGACACCCAAAAAAAATTATTTCACTATCCATCCTCACTTTGACCCTAATCTATCTATGTGTATGTCCTTACCCTGCGTTGTGTTAATCTATCTGCCCTTTGTCTGTGCCTCCTATCAAATCACATGTGCACAAAACAAAGACCATCAGTATCTGTTCAGTCATTCCCCTGTTCCCTACAGTCCAACCAAACATCATAATTCCTCTGAGAATCTTGTCCACTAGTGATGTGACGATTCATCGATTTGCATCGGTGCGCCGGCATACACGTTCACGATGCGCGTGCACCGGTGGAATACGTGCGCACCGGCTAGAACTCAGGTTGAACTCGTGATGCATCTTGTTGTAGCGTCTTTGCGTCGGTCAAAACCGATGCATTAATATAATTTCCTCTCATCCACTTCTGTCAGCAGTGCACTGTGACTGCACACAGCTGATACTATACTACTAATACAGAAGGCGAGAGCCGCGTCACAGTTAACAACAACAAACAGTGGAAGTCGAGGACATGAATAGAATTGGGCTTCCTCTGGCTAACGCCAGTTAGCCGTTCAGCTAACGCTAAACTAAACTACAGTGTCTAACTAACTAACTAACGCAACACCAGTTCCATTAGTGAGGAGGGGGGGGGGGGGGGTATATTGAAGACGCTTGACAACAGGTTCAAAGATAACTTCACATTTATTGGCTATTGGTTTCTTTATATCGCTTCATGCAGCAGGCTATCCAGGCTCTGTGTGTTCTGTTGACATCCGATCCTAGCCTAGTGTGTGACATCATCAACTACGCGACTCAGACGGGCTCTCTCTCTCTCTCTCTCTCTCTCTCTCGCTCTCTCTCTCTCTCTCTCTCTCTCCCTCTCTCTCTCTCTCTCTCTCTCTCTGTTCAATGATTTAACGTGGCCGAACGTTACAATATAAATACTAATTGGATAGTTGATGATAAACATTTAATTTCATTATCTGAAATATTATAAAATCATTTAAGTCTGCTATAAGCCATTATCCCGTTGTGTATGATTATTATTGTCTCACAGTAGTACATTGTGTGTGTGTTTTTAGCTAAAGTGGATAGAAAAGACAGTTTATGCAAAAGTCTTCTTAGGCACCCAAGAGTTTTTATATAAATTGTCTTACAGTAGATTATTTTATTTTTAATAATAATATAAGCTGCATATAAGGAATACAACCAAATCCTCTGTCATACCATAAAATTGTATCATTATTTTGCATCGTGTTGAATCGCATCGTATCGCCCCGAATCGCATTATGTTGAATCAAATCGTATCGAATCGTATCGTATCGTATCTCAACAGGGGGTGAATCGTATCGCATCGCCCGGTCCTTCAAATGTATCGTTAATGTATCGTATCGTTGGCACCGTATCGAGATGCGCATCGCATCGGCCTCAGTGAGGAGATGCACATCCCTATTGTCCACACATTTCCTGCTCAGCCCTCAGACCGGCTCCGCCCCCCCCCCTCCTTAGTGCCAGGTCACATGCCCCAGGTCTAGTCATCTATTATCCCATGACAACCTGTCGTCAGACGATTCTTTTAGCCTGGACATTTCTCCAAACCACATCTGTTCAGTTATTACAACCTGCCCCCCCCCCCCCCCCCCCTTTATGGGGTTCTATAGCGGGCGGGGTCAAATGCATACAAGAATCCTCTCACCACAATTTGGTAATTGCCCACCATTGGACTGAAGAGAAACAGGGAAACATTGAAGTTCTACGTTACCGTGCCGCATATTCTAATGTGATGTATTCCACGCGTCCTCTGAGTTGATCTGCATTTCCCCCCTCGACTGAGCTGTGAAGAGACAAAGCACAATGCACATTCTTTTACACAATATTTCAACATACTTGTTTGAGAAGCCATCTTGATAATCCACACAAATGTGACGGAACTACTTAGCTTTCTTTTTTTTTACATCCTGTTCCGACGTATTTCAGCCTTCACCAGTTCTCTCTCCTCTCACCCAGACCATGAAAAAATAGATTTTAAACACAAAAGAAAAAGGAATTTAAACAAAGTCCTACACTCCAATAAACACACACCACTCTGTTGTGGCATCCACACTCATGAAGTATCCATGCATACTTAAAAACATTAAAGTAATAAAAATAACAAGCTTCAAACACCACATGCACTCATCCTTATCCCTCCTGCTGCAATTCTCACACACACACACTCCACACCTCACTCAAATGGAACAATCAGTCATGCCCTAATCTGACACCTCTGATTCCAGTATTCTCTATTCTACTGCAGTCTACAGGCTCCATTCAAACGCATTTCAGTCCACACAATCAAAGATTAAAACAGAAAGGAAATCTAATTTTTTTTATTCAATACCCCATCCATACAAAACATTCAAAAGAAATCAAATCAAATGAAAGCAATAAAACAAAATTACCACCGCTTTTAAAATAAAAAATAAACCTTGTCATTCAACCAAATGATATGAAACAAAATAAACTCCTTTCATTCAATATCTCACAGCCTCAATCACCCACTGAAAAGAAAAAAACACCTGGCACACAATCATCCACAGATTTACTTTAGTGAAACATTCACAAAGAAAAAACATTCACGCCTGCTTCACTCCTGCATCAAAAACCTGTCATTCAACACACAACATAACTCATTAATCATCATTCAGGTCCACAGACAATGTTAGTTGTTTCTCCCTTACCTGCTCCTAACTCAATCTACACTCATTTCAGGCTAACACAATCTACACTTACATCTGCACTACAGTCTCCTTACTGTATTTCTACTCTCATTCCTACGAAAGGTCTAGTACCCTTTCTCAACCTGAAGTCACTCCGGCCTACTAGAACTGCGATAACCTCAGGCTATTCCTTCAATCAAATAGTTAGCCATTTCAATGTCATAACTACATCGAAACTGACTCCTATTCTAATTTCTTTGCTCACTCCTCCCTCAGCTGTTCCTCCTGAATTAGTCGCCAACTGTCTCTACTTCCTGTCACCCTCTATGGCCAGCATGCTCCCTTTGATCATGTATTGTCACCATACAATGCCACATGCAAGCCCCTTGAGGGTTTTTAGGCAATTCTCCTACACATCCCTTGTGGATTATATTGTATTATATATGTAATTGTTTTTATATGTGTAAATAAACAAACAAACAAACAAACAAACTTTGACTGTTCTCTCCTATCTTCACCTGTGACCTGTATCAGTGATCATACACAACAGGCGTTACCATCCCCCCTTGGCTTCCCCGTGACCTACACATACAGTCTCCCCTGAGGCCCTGTTGGCCCTTGGGCATACAAGGCCCTATCATTTCCTGTAATCAACAAAGGGTTATACACACATTTCATCCCCCCAGAGGCAAGCCGCCCTCAGGTTTTGAATTAATCACACATTCCTACACTTCTAGGGAGAAGGCTAACCCCCCCCCAGAGCCAAATTAACATATAGTTGCCTGTTTCAGTCAAACCTACAGACAATAACACTAATCTTAACCACAACTTATGTAAACAGACAACACAATCATTATCAAAAAATTGTCATTGCAGCAATAAAAGTGTATCCCAACACAGCAAGCCTCCATCAATAAATTATAATTCCCTATGATTCAAGGACTTGCAACCAATCTTAATATAAAACATCAGCCTATGTAAACCAATTGTGTATTAAAGATTTAACAATCTAAAACAAGCATAAACACAATCTCAAAACAATTGCACTCTAAACAGATTAAAAATTTGCAATATAACACAACAATATTCATGCATACTACACATATAAGCATTTTATCAACAGCCACCCCTTAGCAATAAAACATTATTAGTGGTTAGTTCCAACATGCTAAGACTCAAAAAACTGTAAACAGGATTTTCTGGGAATGTTAACTCTGTACATATGTGACATGTGATTCTACTGCAAATGTATTAATTAAATATAATGCAAGCAATATGTCTTTTTCAGTATAGAGCGCTTTCCTAACTCAGCCTGTAGCTTCTCTCACACCCCACTTGGTCAAGAATATACACTTGTGTAACATAATAGTGCTATTCCCAAACCAGGAGGTGATGTTGCCAGTCAGGATGCTCTCTATTGTGCATGAGTAGAAGTTCTTAAGGATCTTCTGCTCCAGTAGCACACCATGTTACCGCGCTGCATCGCGGGACTCCGTGCTGCGTCACGGATCTGGTTGACTCCGAGTTCGATTCCCGGACTCGCCGTCATTTGCCGAATGTCTCCCCCTGCTCTCTCTCCCGTTTCACCCTACAACTGTCGGTCATGCTTGACCAGAAAAGCGATAAACGCTAAAAAATAAAGTTTAAAAAAAAATAAAAAATAAAAACTGTTCACTCTCTCAACCGGTGCCCCGTCGATGCTGAGGGGGCTGTAGTCCCTGACCCCCGACCTCCTAAAGTCCACAATCATCTTTTTTGTTTTGCTGACATTCAGGGAGAGGCAGTTCTCCTGACACCACCGTGACAGATTCTTTACCTCTTCCAGGTAGGCCCTCTCATCGTTGGCAGAGATCAGGCCCACCACTACTGTGTCGTCAGGAAATTTGATGATTGTGTTGTTGTTCCACTGTGCCACACAGTCGTGTGTGTACAGCGAGTAGAGGAGGGGACTCAGAACACAGCCCTGGGGGGCCCCTATGTTGAGCGTGATGGATGAGGAGGTGCAGTTTCCTGCTCTCACCACCTGGGGTCTACCCGTCAGGAAGTCCAAGACCCACTGGCAGAGGTCATAGTTCAAGCCCAGGTCCCTGAGCTTGGCTATGAGTTTGGAGGGGACTATGGTATTGAATGCTGAGATGTAGTCGATGAACAGCATTCTCACATAGTTCCCCTGCCTCTTGTCCAGGTGTGATGCTGCTGTGTGCAGCACATGGGCTATGGCGTCCTCCGTGGACCTGTTGGGGCGATATGCAAATTGCAGGGGGTCCAGGTTGATGGGGAGGGAGGAACAGATGTAGCCACTCACTAGCTTCTCAAAGCACTTCATGGCTATTGAGGTGAGAGCTACAGGGCGGTAGTCGTTGAAGCAAGACAGGTGGGGATGACAGCCTGTTATTATTTTTTTTTTTTTATTGATCTTTTTCCCCCTCCATTTTCCTCCGATTTTCTCCCATCCCAATGTTAGTCGTATGCCAATTCCCAGTCCCTTCCTGGTCGCTGCGCACTTACCCCCCACAGTCAGATCATCTGGGAGAGTGGAGGCTACCACGTGCTTCCTCCGACACACGTCCAGCCAATCACCGCTTCTTTTCACCTGGCAGCGCGGATTCTCATCGAGAGGGCGTAGCGTGTGGGAGGATCACACTATCCCCCTCAAGTCCTATCCACGCTTAGCAGGCGCCCCGACCGAACTGTAGGAGTCGCTGTTTACAACAACCCGGACCCACCCCGCCAGCTTCTCCCACCCTCTAATACAGCCAATTGTATTAGTGCAGACGGCCAGCCAAGCTGGTGACAACCCCGGAGCTGTGAGCTGGATTCGAACAGGCGAATCCAGCTCACAGCTCCGGGGTTGGTGACGAACGCAATCTCCGCTCAGCCACCTAACCGCCTACGATGACAGCCTGTTCTAAGGACAGGTTAAATATGTCAGTGAATACCGGGGCCAGTTGGTTGGCACATATTTTTAGGACGCTGACGGGGATGCCGTCCGGTCCTGCTGCTTTCCTGATATTCACTTTCTTAAAGGTCCTCCTCACCTCATGTTCTGTTAACCTGAACACTGAGTCTCCATCGGCAGTGGAGTTGTCAACTCTGCACCCTAGGCTTACACACACAATATGGGAAAACGTCCAGAATCACACTATCTATGAACGCGCGTTGAGATTGAAGCGCTAGTTCCAGAAGGTGCTCTCTATTGTGCATGAGTAGAAGTTCTTAAGGATCTTCTGACTCACTTGGAACTTCCTTAGGCGCCTTAAGGAAGTAGAGGCGTTGCTGTGCCTTCTTGATAACACTGTCAATGTGTGTGGTCCATGTCAAGTCCTCGGATATGTGGACTCCGAGGTACTTAAAACTGTTCACTCTCTCAACCGGTGCCCCGTCGATGCTGAGGGGGCTGTAGTCCCTGACCCCCGACCTCCTAAAGTCCACAATCATCTCTTTTGTTGAGAGAGAGAGACCCCTCGTTCCACGTCTTGGCTTTCCTCGCGGTGAGGGTCTTAATAGGGGGAAAAACCCTCATTGGATCGGTGGCGACCGCCATGTCTGGCAGGAGGAACCAGGGGTCAGTGGGCGAGAACTCTCCGTGGAAAACTAGAGGGGAACCAGACGTGTCCCAAGTAACCACTACCACCACCACCACCACCAGCACGGATTCTGATTTCCGACAAATATTGACGGTTGCTTTTAGTAGAAACTGCCCGAAAGGAAATGTCTAAAAAGGAAAATGGTTAATTTCTGTTTTATACCATTTTGAAAAACTCTCGTTTTTTGAAAGTTTCAGGAGGTGCTCTCTATTGTGGATAAGCTGGTCAGGAAGGCCAGCAGCGTGGTTGGGGTTGAGCTGGACTCTCTAGCGAGGGTGGCGGAGAGGAGGAGCCTCGCTAAGCTCCAGGCCATCAGGGAAAACCCCACCCATCCACTATACACAGACTTGGCTGACAGGAGGAGCATGTTCAGTGCTAGGCTCACACTACCCAAATGCAGCACTGAACGGCACAGGAAGTCCTTCATTCCAACAGCCATCAGACTATATAATGCATCACTGTGCCTCACTGCATCACTGAGCACAGAGCGGCAGCTCAATAGTGGCAGGAGGACGCGACTAGCGGCCTCCAGGCTCCACAACAGGGGGCAGCGACGGCTGCCAGACATTGATCTAGGTCTTATTGGAACCCAAGGAGGACAATACACTACCTAAAGCATACTGCACCTAGTTACACTGAATACTGGAATATATATTTCATATTTCATTTAGTTAGATTTAAATTATAATTATATTGACCAAATTGTTTACCCCATGCTCAGTATGCTCAGTATATTCTTACTGTATTTATTTCTGTATATTTTATTTCATTTCATTTTATCCTATTTTATTTTACTCTACTCTTATCCTAGGCAACTTGATTTGATTTGTGTTATTATTCTAATTTGTGACCGGTCCTGTCTAAATGTTTAAATGTTGAGCGATTTGCAGTGTCTAATTTCCCACAGGATAATAAAAGTATTTCTATTCTATTCTATTCTATCTATTCTATTCTAAAAAAAATATTAAGATTCTGTGATAATCGCCCTTTAGTGGAATACACTGGAATACACAAAAAAAATGTGGAAGCAGGGGAGCTCCAGTAGCTCACCGCGTATCTCGGCGCTACTTCGGCATCGGGGACAACCGTGCGCGTCACGGATCTGGGGTACACGAGTTCGACTCCCGGACTCGCCGTATTTTCTCAGAGTGTCTTCCCCTGATCTATATCCCATTCAACCTGTTTCTGTCGGTCACGCTTGACCAGAAAAAGCGATAAACGCTAAAAAGAACCAGCTGTCTGGTCAAAGTTAAAAAAAACAAAAAAAAATGTGGAAGCAGGATTTCCCCCCCGCATGCATTTCATTCAATCCAATCCAAAGGGGTGCAGTACCACATGGAGAGACGATAGGGGGCGGTATTTTCCCAATGGAGCTCAGAGAGTTTCCAGTGGTAACGTGAGGCTAGATTGATGAAATATGAATGGAAATCACTAATAAAAAAAACAAGATCTCTCGTCGTTGGCACTCAACGGTCGGCATGAACTAACGAGAAATCTTGTCGTTGGCACTCAAAGTGTTAAGACATCTTACCCACGCGTTGGGGAATCAGAGTGAACTTGTCGTTAATTCTGTCTCAGTCGGTTCCAAGATGGTTTCCCTAAGAGAAGTCTTTGGAAAATATTGGTGAATGAGACCCATTGTTGTTTGCTCTGTGAGAGAGAGAGAGTATAAATGTGTGGCTGCTGCCTGGTGGTGATTTGCGCTCTACTGAGAACATCTTTCTAGTAAGATATGAATAATTCTAGTGGAAGGGTCCCTCTGCCCTCTGGCATGACTTTTTGGTTAAAGGGGAACTCCACTTTTTTTGGAAATTAGCTTATTTAACATCTTCCCTGGAGTTAGACAAGAAGATGCATACCTTTTTTGTCTCTGTGCGTGCATTTTAGCTTTGGGAATAGACGCTCCGTTAGCATAGCTTAGCTTCATCACTGGAAGTGAGGCAGGACAGTAGCCTTACAGTGCCTTACAGTGTATTGCAAGGTCTGACATTGACCAAACTTGATATGCATGACCTTGGTGGGCTCTAGGTCAACTCCTGAAAAGGGGGTCAATGTCAGACCTTGCAATCAAAAGTTAGGGGGCGCACTGAAATTATGGCAAGGGTTATTAGCCCCCTAACTTTTGATTGCAAAGTCTGACATTGACCCCCTTTTCAGGAGTTGACCTAGAGCCCACCAAGGTCATGCATATCAAGTTTGGTCAATGTCAGACCTTGCAATACACTGTAAGGCACTGTAAGGCTACTGTCCTGCCTCACTTCCAGTGATGAAGCTAAGCTATGCTAACGGAGCGTCTATTCCCAAAGCTAAAATGCACGCACAGAGACAAAAAAGGTATGCATCTTCTTGTCTAACTCCAGGGAAGATGTTAAATAAGCTAGTTTCCAAAAAAAGTGGAGTTCCCCTTTAAATAAAAATACTGAAAGTGCACTGCTTCAGACAGGAAATAGCTACCAGCAATGTCTAGTGCAAAACTTGATTTCGACTTCTTAATCAGAAAAGGACCGAGAGACCTAGATACATGGGCAACCTTTAATGGAGATGGGCAAAATGTTGCCTTCAGGAGAAATGGGTATTGTTAAATGGGATAAAATTATTTGGGATGACATACTGTAAAAAAAGAAAAGAAAAAAGAGTCCCAAATTGACGCCTGTTGCCTTTTACGTGTTTTGACAAATAAAGGCAGGCCTCAATTAGAAGCCTGGTCTCCATTAATTGTTTATCTGGTTGCCATTGACGCTGCAGAGCAGTTTTATTCCCCCCCCCCGCTGTACTTTTAACCCTTTCACTACCACACTACAGAAGGTTAACCCTTTCACTACCACACTACAGAAACCGTCTGTAGTGTGGTAGTGAAAGGGTTAACCCTTTGTTGTGTAGCCAGGGGTGTAGCTCCAGATTCTGGGCCCCATGAAAGAATGTATTTGTAGGCCCCCAGTGAATGCGAGCGCGCGTAAGCGCGCAAGCGGAATTTTTTTTGGGAAATTTTTTTATTGATGATAACGCATAATATGGTTTTTACCTATACATTCGTATCAGCAGTTCAGCACCTGCACTGTTGGTGGGTGAGCCTAGTAAAGGATGTCGCATTGCGTTCATCTTCAATGAATGGACCAATGCAATAGTCTACCAAAGCCCCCCCTCTCTCTCTATATATCTCTCACACACACACACACACACACACACACACACACACACACACACACACACACACACACACACACACACACACACACACACACACACACACACACACACACACACACACACACACACACACACACACACACACACACACACACACACACACACTTCAGAAACAAACATAGTATCAATGAGAGCATCAATAATACACCTGAGTGATGTCTAGTAAAAAACATTTTTTTTTTGGGGCCCCCCCCCCAGTGCTGGGCCCTTGGAATCATCCTAAGCTACCCCCCCCCCAGCTACGCCCCTGTGTGTAGCAGTGAAAGGGTTAACCTTCTGTATTGTCGCAGTGAAAGGGGTTAACCCTTTGGTAGTGAAAGGGTTAATGTACATGTTATGTGGATTTCATTTGGGCGGTCATCATCATCAGGTGGCTTCTTCGTTCCGAAGGTTGCCTATCACTCTCCAACCCATTCTGTCCCCACTTCTCTCCAACTCTGTGACTCCGCCTTTCACGCCGCTCCAATCACAGACGTCGTCTACCCAGCCTCTTCTTGGTCTTCCACTTCCTCTCCTTCCATTCACCTTCCCCATCACCACCTTCTTGAACATCTCCCCGCTGGATCCTCTCAGAACGTGCCCACACAACTCCATCTTTCTCTTTTTCAACCTCTCCAGTAGCTGTCCTCCTTGCATACCCGCTCTTCTCAGTACCTCGTCATTCTTGATCTTATCCTTCCATGTTATCTTCAGCATCTTCCTCGGCGTCCACATTTCAAAAGAGTCTATCATCCTCTTTGCCTCTTCATTCAGCGTCCATGCTTCTGCTCCGTATGAAAAGACTGACATAACATACGTTTCCAAAATCCTGGGCCCTCATTCATCAACGTGGCGTAGAAAATGTTCTATTTCCACACGTAAGCACAGAATTTAGAATCAGTGCACGCACAAAAAAAACGGGATTTACCACACGTGCGTACGCAGGTTCTACGCACACCTGTCATGATAAATATCACCTTGGCCCTGCGCCGAGGCTCGTGCACACTTTCACGTATTTGCATACCAAAACCGCCCCGATTAACCATATACGGTAATGGACACCCCCATGAAATGTGGAAGAATGGACTAAACCGAGGGAAGCGTGTTATGAGACAGGCTGACAGACGTGTACACGTACGGTGATGTCGGATATGATATCTATTAACCATTGCTGCATGGGCAGCGCAAACACTAATAAAGACCGTGCTGGAATATGACTGCCTTTTTCCGTTTTGTTTGATTAATACCCAGGGATTAAAGTTCTCCTCAATTTTATTCCAAATCGCGACGGATTTTCCGTCAATTTTCTACCTGCTGCTGATGATTTCTAGAGGCATACAATCTATTTTGATGTCAGTATTGGGTAGCCTATATAAACAATAATACGAGAGCATATACAAGAACAATGAATCTTACTGCCATGTATGATGTAGCAGATACGCCATGTGTAGCCTGCCTATATGTGATCAATACAAACATGAACTTGAATTCCATCATGTCTGTGTGCGGGTCACTGCGGGAACTCACAAGGCTGTTGTCACAATGTAAATAAGAACGTGCACTGAAAAGTTACAGTATGTAGTTGGTTGATTATTTATTTGTATGACAGTCAGTAAACCCTTGCAAAAAGTATCCGTTTTATTTAATTAATTGAAAACATGCAGCATGCCTTTCCTCCCGGCATGCAGCAACAACATGTATCAGGCAAATGCGCATCGCAACATTGACTGAGTGGAATCCCTTTCTATTCACATAACTGCATTTGTGATGGAGCTTTGACAGCTACAGTAACAGTCTATTGCTCGATCCATCTCCAATATCACGATGGACCGTGCCGGTGGCAAAGACCCGAGGGTGGAGAGGACTTGAATGAATTCCATCATCATATTTATATGTTGTGTCTGTCCACTATGTTTGTTATTGCAAGGGTTTTGTAATACACATACACCCTGGTGTCATTGCAATGCGTTTTTTATTCTTTCTTAATCTTATACAGTAAAAAGGGGGAAGAACACTATATCGTGGGTGTTCATATGACTTGTATTCTGCTTACAGCTTCGAAATTCCACTTGTTTCGTTTAACGTAAAGCCTTTTAAATATAATCAAAACGTTCCCGTGTTTCTGCGGTCTGTGCGCAAAATAATAACGAGTTGAGCTACGCGGAGCGCAGTCAGTCAGTACACCCCGTATATTCCGATAACGCTATATAAACCATGCTGCATTCATTCTGAGAGAAAGATCTATTATTCCAAATGCTATTTATAGGGTTTTGACCATAATTACACTACTGTTGCTATTTTACAATGAACTATAATGAATTACGGTTCATACAGAACATGCCAGTGTTGAAACTAATGCACAGAAGCTCATTTCCTTGTTGTAATAATATATTCTACCAACGGGCGCCAGGTACGCATGGTCCGAGCTGTGCGTAAATATAAGCACGAAGTCAAGTTCAAGTTGAAATTGATGAATCCCACACTCTGCTTAGAAATGGTCGTACGCACAGCTTAAGCACATATCTGTGCGTAAATCACGTTGATGAATGAGGGCCCTGGTCTTCGTTTTCCAACTTATGTTTCGTCTCAACAATTCTTTATGGTTCCAGAATGCGCTCTTTGCAATTCCGGTTCTTCTCTTTTTTTTTTTTTGGTCTTTTTCCCCCTCCATTTTCCTCCGATTTTCTCCCATCCCAATGTTAGTCGTATGCCAATTCCCAGTCCCTTCCTGGTCGCTGCGCTTTACCCCCCACAGTCAGATCATTTGGGAGAGTGGAGGCTACCACGTGCTTCCTCCGACACACGTCCAGCCAATCACCGCTTCTTTTCACCTGGCAGCGCGGATTCTCATTGAGAGGGCGTAGCGTGTGGGAGGACCACACTATCCCCCTCACGTCCAATCCGCGCTTAGCAGGCGCCCCGACCGAACTGTAGGAGTCGCTGTTTACAACGACCCGGACCCACCCCGCCAGCTTCTCCCACCCTCTGATACAGCCAATTGTATCAGTGCAGACGGCCAGCCAAGCTGGTGACAACCCCGGAGCTGTGAGCTGGATTCGAACAGGCGAACCAAGCTCACAGCTCCGGGGCTGGTGACGAACGCAATCTCCGCTCGACCACCTAACCGCCTTAATTCCGGTTCTTCTCTTAATTGAATGTCCATGTTAGCTCTTCCACCTTCACTGATCCAGCTTCCAAGGTACATGTACTCTTTCACTTGTTCAAGTTTTTCTCCATCCACCTGTATTTTACAAACAGTTCCTGGTGTTTTTGGGTGGTGGGGCTTGAGATATAGACATTGACTAACTGACTAAGAGGGGAAAGCCCTCTTACCTTCTGAGCCACCACTATGTCACCAACATCTTTATTTAATCATCAATCATTACCATCAATCTTAGTATCAAAGCTGATATAATCACTGCATTAATGTAAAGAGCAGGAGCTAAGTCTTATCAGCCATCTTCTCCCAAGCACCACTGGGGATCTGGTGCAGTGAAGTGTTAATAATTAAATAATCCATATATAGCACCCTGAAAATATGGCTATTATGCAGAAGTGCTGACTTGCCTTTTATCTCCCCTGGTACACCAAGACGTATTAACTAGTTTCCATTAATATCCCCTCGATCAATGACGCGGGTTTCTCCTTCTCCTACCGGCTGGAATATGGATTATAAACAATAACACTGGATCATATTCTTCCACCCAGTGTTTCCCTGTGGGGCTAGTAGGCGGTACCAGCAGGGGGCGGCGGTGGCAGGCAGAGAGCGTACGAGAGACGGAGAAGGAAGCAAGCCAACTGAGACGGAAGAGGGAGGAGCGAGCCTCTTCGACAGTGGACTTGGATGTGATCGGTCGTGTCTTGACGGAGCCCCGTGGTGTACCACACGGGTGAACGTATTGAACTTGAGTATATTACGGGTTATCCTAGAAAAGTAACCGTAGGGGAGCATTGCATGTTTTCCCCACTGAATAACCCTAGTGATACAACAAGTTATCCTAGAAGAAATGCGGTATAGCCAAGGGTGGCTTAAGTTAAAGATATTCCCTCTAGTGAGTCAAGTCAAGTCAAGAGTTTTAATTGTCACGGCATACAGGTATACAATGAAATGCGGGTGGTCTCGCCCGCAACGATGTGCAATACAGTGGTACAACATATAATAGAATCAAAAAATTAAAAAACAACATTGTGCAGTGAACAGGTAACAGGTAACATGGAGTGACATCTCGGTATCTGTACATAGTTATTTACAGAGCATATGGGACATGCTAGTTAGCTTTGGTAGTGCAATACACTGTTCCTGTTATTCTAATTTAAAGTGTCCTTTCCTTTTGGCCATAAGTGTGCGTGTGTGCGACATGAGTGTGTGCCCGCTCATGTTAAAGTGTTAAGTGGCTGCTCGTGTGTGAGCGTGCACAGCGTGCGTGTCGTGTGTGTGTTCATGTGTGCTTGTGTGTGGATAGTTCAATGTTCTGAGCACTCAATGTTCATTGTTCAGGGCTCTGATGGCCTGGGGGAAGCTGAGCCTAAGCCGCTCTGTCCTAGTAGCTGGAGTTCGCAGGCGTCTGCCTGACCTCAGCAGCTGGAACAGGCTGTTATTGGGGTGGTGAGGGTCTTTCATTATCCTGCAGGCTCTGGATTTGCACCTCTTGTTGTATAGAACCTGCAGGGGGGGTAGTGCAATACCCGTGGTAGCTCGGCTGAGCGCACCACTCTCTGTAGGGCCTTCTTGTCCTGTGCCGTGCTGTTTCCATACCAGGCAGTGATGTTTCCGGTCAGGATGCTCTCTACAGCTCCTGAGTAGAAGGACTGGAGTATCTTCCCCGATACTCTGAACTTCCTTAACTGTCTCAGGTGGTAGAGGCGCTGTTTCGCCTTCTTTACTACTGTGTCTATGTGTGTTGACCATGTCAGGTCCTCTGAGATGTGAACCCCCAGGTACTTAAAGCTGCTCACCCTGTCCACGGTAGAACCGTTAATCATCAGTGGTGTGTGCGTCTCCTGCTGTCCTCTCCTATAATCCACGATCAGCTCCTTGGTTTTACCAATGTTCAGGAGCAGGCTGTTGTCCTGGCACCAGCGTTCCAGTACCTCAACCTCCTCCCGGTAGGCCTTCTCGTCGTTGTCCGAGATCAGCCCCACCACCACCGTGTCGTCTGCGAACTTCACTATGGAGTTGGAGCTGAACTTGGCCACACAATCGTGTGTGTAGAGTGAGTACAGCAGGGGGCTCAGAACACAGCCCTGGGGGGATCCGATGCTCAGGGTGATGGTGTTGGAGGTCTGACCCCCCACCCTGACCGCCTGGGGTCTTTCGCTCAGAAAGTCCAGTACCCAGGCGCTCAGGGCGGAGCTCAGACCTAGCTCGATCAGCTTGTCCACCAGTCTGGTGGGGACTATGGTGTTGAACGCTGAGCTGTAGTCAATGAACAACAGTCTCACATAGCCCCCCTTCTGACGGTCAAGGTGCGAGAGGGTGCTGTGCAGTACCTGGGAGACCGCGTCGTCGGTGGACCTGTTTGTCCTGTATGCAAATTGCATAGGGTCCATATCACTGGGGAGGGAGGCACAAATGTGGTCCTTGACCAGCATCTCGAAACATTTCATGACCACAGAGGTGAGTGCCACCGGTCTGTAGTCATTTGGACATGTTGGGGAGGGTTTCTTCGGTACAGGGATGATGGTAGACATCTTGAAGCAGGCAGGCACCACTGACTCCACCAGGGATTGATTAAATATGGCGGTGAACACTGGGGCCAGCTGGTTGGCACAGGACTTGAGTATGCGTCCTGTTATGCCATCTGGGCCAGCAGCCTTCCTGGTGTTCACCTGCATAAATGCTCTTCTCACACTGTGTTCCGACAACGAGAGAGCGTCCCCGCCCCCCCCGCGGTTGCCCCCCCCCCTCCACAACAGCCGGCGCGCCAGTGACGTCACTAGCCGGAGAGCCAGCAGCGCCACTGTCTACACCAAACCGAGCGTAGAAGGTGTTGAGCTTGTCCGCGAGGGAGGCGTCGTCGCTCCCCATTGAGGGGGCGCTGACTTTATAGTCAGTTATTGTCTTCAGTCCCTGCCATAATCCTCTTGTGTCGTTTTGTGCCATTTGTGTCTCCAGTTTGTCAGCATATGTCCTCTTAGCAAGTTTAACAGCCTTGCGTAGAGTATAGACTGAAGCCTTATACTCCTCCATGTTTCCTGACTCTCTACCCAGGTTGTAGGCGGTGGTGCGAGAGTTCAGAGCTGCTCTAATAGTGCTGTCCACCCACGGTTTCTGGTTTGGGAAAACCCGCACCGTTTTCCTGGGGACAATACCATCAGCGATTGTTATTATGTAGCTCACCACTGTGTCTGCGAGCTTGCTGACGTCACTGGCGCTTCCTTTGAACATATCCCAATCCGTATCTGTAAACACGTCCTGGAGCGTGGCCTCTGATTCGTCGGTCCACTTCTTTGTCTCACGTGACACGACGGCGTCACGTGATCTTTGCTGATATGCCGGAAATAGCAAGATGGAGTCGTGATCGCTCGAGCTTGAGGACCCCGTTAATGGCGGAGCGGCTACTGCCTTGTAGCCGGCTCTGAACGGGGAATAACAGTGGTCGAGTGTGTTTTTCCCTCTGGTGGAGCAAGCGATGTGCTGAAAAAAGGACGGCATCACTTTCTTCAGGTTTGCCTGGTTGAAATCGCCGGCCACTACCATCGCTGCGTCTGGATGTTTGATCTGGTGTCTGTTGAGGTTATCGTGTAGTTCTCCCAGCGCTTTGCCCGTATTCGCGTGTGGGGGAATATATACGGCGGTCATGATGACCGCGGTGAACTCCCTCGGGAGGTGAAACGGACGACACAGGATAGAAAGGTGCTCCATGTCCGGGGAACACGAGTTCGAGAGAACTTGCACCCCTTCGGGATTAACCCAGGAATTGTTCGTGAGGAGGCAGACCCCGCCGCCGATGCTCTTTCCTGAGGCAGCGGTTCGATCTGCACGTAATACTGTGAAGGCGTCCGAGGGAGAAATGCTTTTGTCCGGAGTCGCCGACGTGAGCCATGTCTCCGTGAGACACATGATGTTGATGTCTCTCATCTCCCGTTGGAACCGGACCCTCGCCCTTAGGTCATCCATCCTACCCTCCAACGAACGGGCATTCGCCAGAAAGATGGATGGAATTGCTGGGCGGTAAGCAGCTCTTTTTAGTCTCAGTCTAATACCTCCACGTCTCCCTCTGTGTCTCCTCCTGCCGTAGCCTTTGTTCTTTTCCTTGCCGCCATTCTCCCGTCTGATTTCTGCTGGCCATTCTAGGTCAAAAGTGTCTCCAAACTCCTCTTTGAGCCCGGGGTTCAGGTCCATAAGTGTCTGACGGTCGTATGACGTACCCGCCAGTGTTGCTTTAAATAAAAAAGTAGAAAAAACAAACATAATAGCTAAAAGTGTGTACATCGTTGCGGAGCTAAAACCAGAGGCGTCTGACCGGGGTCGCGTCCTCTAATGAGGTGCCCCGCCAGCGTGGCTTGAAGAAGACCGGTGTTTAGAGACACCCTGCGTCATTATATATCACGGCTAGCAGGAGGGCTGTTTGGGACCCTAAGAGTAGCTTCAGTTAAGGTAGGGCCAGGGTGTTGCTGCGCGTCTATCCAGCACTGGCCGTCAACAACCAGTCTTCGCCGGCGTGGATGTATGCTCTGCACCGGCGGTCTTCAGCCCAGCACGGGAGTTCTTCCCGTCCAGCAGAGGCGCCATCATCCAGCACACGCTCCCAGCCCGCTACTGCTTCCTCTGCTCCAGCCCCGCTTGCTAGTGCCCGTGACGAGAGCGTTCGACGCCATATTGCTACCCCGAACAGTGGTGGCGTGGCGAGGACGCCTCTTGGTTGAGTACAGTAGAGCGCCAGTGCTCCAGATCTTATTGCACAGTACACAGTGTAATGCGGCCTACGGGCGAAGCTAACGTTGCTAAATCCAGTTCATAGGGGTACCCCATACACATTATATGCCGGCATTAGTATAGGACTTTTGTTTTGGTACAGTGGGCCCACATTTTTGATTTCCTTTGAGTGTGATAACGTGTTGGTTCTTCAATAATAATTTCCCATCTAATCAACCCTTTCCCAGTGGGGAGGTTACAGACCTGAGGTATTATTCCTACCATATAATTAAAGCCTGATAGAGGTATTATACAATGGTACTGACCCAGACGTGGGTGATGAGTCAAATACATTAAAGTATATTATTCCTGGTGCTAACACAGAGGTGTGTGTAGAATATACGTGTACATAAGGTATTGAGTTACAACTGAGCAGTAGTAGGATTTCATTCCATTGGACCACTCCTATTAAACTTTTGTACTCAAACGTACCAGTTAACATAAAAACATTAGGGGCGGCTACGTGGCGTAGTGGGCAAGGCGCTCGCCACGAATGACGGAGACGCTGGGCTTGCCTGTTCGAGCCCAGCGCTCCACATTGCTTTCAGTTTAGCTGGTCGTTCATACTAATACACATTGGCCGTATTAGGGGGTGGGAAACTGATGGGTGGGGATCGGGCGTTGTGGACAGCGACTCCTACAGGTCGGTTGGTGCGCCTGCGCAGTAGAATCAGGAAGTGTCGGGGGCAGCGTGAGCCTCCCACGCGTTACTCCTCGCCACTGAGAGATCGAGCTGCGCAGGTGAAAAGATGCGACTGCTGTTACCTCAAGTACCGGAGGGGACTTGTGCTATGTATGACTTAGTCCACATTGCAGCCGGCTTGTGGGAGGCAAGAAACAGCGTTCGTGACAGGGGAGGGTTGAATTGGATGATACGAAATTGGGATGGGAGAAAAAAATATAGAAAAAATGGGAGAAAAAGTGGATAAAAAAAAGGATGGGATTAGATGGGATTCTGTGTGCGTGTCCATTACTGTGCACAGTGTTAGCTATTTTGGTGTGGGTAACGCTACTATAATTAACCCCTTCCTATTCCACCTTTCCCTTTCTATTGTAAGGTTTCTAGTGTCACTGAGGGAGGGTACTGCTTGCGGGGGGAACCAAGTTATTTATTTACAATTCAGTCACTAGGTGTGGGAGGGTTAAAGGAGTAATTGGGGGAGGTGAGAGCGTGTTGGGGAGTACTGCTGACCGCCCTGAGAGGGAGAGGAAGACCAGAGTACCAGACCAGGTTGGTAAATCCCGGGCCCCATCCACTCCCACTGCCAGCCTCCAGTTGGTGCTCCAGACCCAAAGACGGAGGTGCAGTCGGACAGAGATCTACTGTGTCTCGCTACCCAGTGGCTGTGCACACCCGTTCCCACGAAGCAGGGATAATCCACCCTGCTAAACATATATGATTAGTAGATTAATAGAGTAAAGGAAATAGATGAATTAAATAAACAATTTGATATTTTGCATCTTTGCATTTTGTACAAAAGGAATTATATATATATAGCCACATAGATGCCTGTCCCAAATAAAGGCGGGTGAGTTCAGTGATTGAAGCAAACAAAAGCCTGGGTTATTAATTGAAGTTTTACGGGTAGTCCGCTTTAGAAGACACAAAAATCCTCATGTCCATTTTTGTTGCCTCAGAATATTGTCTGTGAATCAAGGTCATAAGACAGAAAGGGCACCCCACACACCCCCACCACCGTGCACACGCCTCTACATACAGAAGCAGCTGAAATCAGAATGATTGTGTATTCAGCAGGGTATTCAGGTGCTGTTGTGCATGTGAACCAGTAGATGGCTCTATCACTTTCTACTTAAGAATGATATGGTCCCTATCCCTATTACTTATTTATGTGTAAAAATTTTAAATAAAACATGAAACCAATGAAAACCATTGTCTTTATTGTATATACGCCACATAGATTGCAAGTTTATCAATATGCATGACATTCAACTGGAACTTTTATTTGTATGTGTCTGCATTGTTTCTTATTGTCAGTGTGAAATAGCATCCAAAACAGGATAACCGATATTTGAAAGAAACTTAGAAGTTTGAAATATATTTTTGGAATTAAATGTGTATACACTCAGTGTCCACAAAACAAACTCACACACGAAATAGGCTGACCGGCAGGGGAATTCAACACTGATTGAAGGTTACTATTGCTGCTGTTTGACTGTCATGTCTGTTGATAGGCTACAAGGTCAATGCAAATCTACTATAATTTTTCATTCATTCTGCACTAGTACTCTATTCACAGTCTGTCTGTGGTGGCGGGGTTGCTTGCTTGCGGACTTGCGATATATTACATTATGTTATAGCTACTTTTTCCTTAAAACAGCATTTTTTTGTCTGGTTGCATAACTATCAGGTAACGTTGGGTTATTATAATGATGTGCACGTTGCTTTATTCTCTTCCTCCACCCAATCGAATTACACCCTCCCCCATCTCAAGTACAATTA